>NC_057799.1:255772712-255925994 GCF_018294505.1 Triticum aestivum | reverse complement strand
TCCGCAGCCACAACGCCTCTCAAAGCCTCCCCACTCGCCTCGGAGCTCCACATCCCCCTCCATGGCCGAATGGCCGCCGCCGATCCCCCTCGGCCATTCTCTCTCTCCGGCCGTCCCCTGCCCAGTCTGAACCCATGGATGGACGCGCCACTCCCCGTCGATCCTCCCTGGCTCGCCGCCCCTCCGCTTCCCCCACCAGAACCCCATGCCTACCAGAGCCCGAAGCCCCTCTCCGCCGCGTGCCCTGCTGCTTCTTCTCCCATGCTCCTCGCCAGCAACCGAGCCTACCAGGAGATGTGCCTCGTTCTCCTGAGCTCGTGGGTAGGTCGGCCGTCGCGAGAGGTGGTCGGACGCGCCGGCGATCGCCGTCGGGGCGATCCCCTCCCGCTGCCTCGCTCGACCCCGAGCGTGAGGAAGAAGAAGGCTAGGCGGGCCCCGCCCGCGTTGACCCTGCCTCTGGGCCCCATCTATCGGCGAGACGGGGAGCGCCACGTTGGATAAGTGGACGCGCCCCAGGCGCGATGTCGTTTTCCCAACGCGAAAGCGTATTGCTGGATAATGCGCTTTCAATCACTGAAAGCGTATTCTTCCTCTTCTTCGGGTTAGAATGTGCTTTCCTTTCTGGAAAGCGTATTTCTGAGAAAGACGCGATCTGTTTTTCTGCTAGGGCCCCGTTTCTAATGATTTTGTTTACAGATTGGTCCCTGATAGTTAAACGGTCATATCTTTTTACCCACAACTCCAAATGAGGTGAATCCAAAGCCCACGTCTTTGTTTCGTCGAGCCCGTTCCGTTGATGTCATTTTCATAATATTTTCACACAGTGAAAATGACCTTTTTGCCCTTGCCCGTAAACTGCCCCCTCCGAGAAGGAACTGTTTCCGGCAAATCTTTTCGCGATCATTTCGCACTTCTTCCCGGAGTATTTGTCGACCCCCAAGCAAGCCAACCTCTTATCATGAGCCCCGAACTTGCATGTTGACTTTGCTTGCACCTTGTGTGTGTGTGTAGTTGCAGTTGTTTTATATCGTTTTCATCGGCAGTTATTTCTTTATGCCTATCTTGCATGCTTGTGTTTCATGATACCTTTGCCATGTTAATTAGAATGTTATTATTAATAATGCCATGCCACTACTCTACCTTATTTGCATGTCATCGTTATAAACTGTTATGAGGATTGTAATGCACCGTTGATATACTATTGCCGTGTCCTTTATGTTATAGTTGTGCACTTGAGGAGTTCAATATTTTGTTCGTGCATTTGTATGCGGCATGTTGCACTCATGTTAAATATGTTCATGATGATGGAGAAGGAAATAAAATGACTTAATAATAACAAACCTCCTCCGTCATCGATGGGATCGAGTCATAGTGCCGCCAAACCGAACTTTTTCAGTGCAGCCACATTTGCCTTATGGAAGGCCTTAATGCGAGCTATTGTCGTGACCTCTCGCCGGTGCCTCCCACTAGGGAAGGTTATGGGCGTGCTTACCCTGATCTGGTAAGCGGACATAACCTTGTGTGCTCGTTTTTGAGATTTTTGGTACCAGTCCCCGGGTGGGAGTGTCCCCGAGTGGGAGTTGACCACGACGGTGGTCGGGGTGTCTTTGGTAGACACGGGGCCACCCAGGACCAACCCGTTGGGGATTGGGTCGGAGTGGCCGGGAGAGCGTCATGGCAGTAGGTTGGTTTCGTCGGAATGCCGTTTGTCCACCCGAATGGGATGACGAGGCCATGGGTTCCGTGGTGTGGGTACAGTGTGCTACCTCTGCAGAGTGTATAAAGTCTATCGATAGCAACAGTTCGTAGTAGGTCCCACTATCAGGTCTTGGTCGAAATGGAGGACAAACCGAAATAATTAAGTTGGTAAATAAATATGTGATAACAAGAATATGGTAACTTGAACTATGAGATAGTCGTGAGGAGTCACGACGATATTTTGATGATGAGATAAGTGGTTGTGATCGCCGTAAGGATCACGGGCCAAATATTGGTCGTGGTTGTGATCGCCGTAAGGATCACGGTTGGAGACCAAGTGTTGGTCGTGGTTGTGATCGCCGTAAGGATCACGAGTTGTTCTTGAGAAAGACCACTTTGGTGGTGTGTTTGTGATCCAGAGATGATCACAGTTGATAAGAGAGTCCGAGGGACTTGGTGCACAAGTTTGGTTGCATTGCGGGAATAATATATCATTATTTGCATTTAAAGAACCATGATAGAACAGATGATTGCATAATGTTAACATGCTATGTCTGCATTGGATATTATTGGTAGTTTATTTTCAGCATAGTTTCTTGATGCCATGCTATGCTTTGATTGACATGTTAAGTTATGCCATGATTGAGATAAAATTCTATGTTTTGCTATTACAATGTTATAATCATGTTCTGATATGCCATGTCATTGCCATGTTAGTAGATGTTATGATTTTGTTCATGCTTAGTTGATTTTTATCATGCCATGTTTAGTAATTGATATGAGATAGGGTGTTGCATGCGCTCGGTTCTTGCTTTGTCTGCAGCTTGTTTGGATGCTATGTATTTGGTTGTCTTGCAAGTACATTCAATGTACTAACCTGGCGTGTTATGCCAGTTTTGTAGGTCGTACCCGTATTGCTCGCTTGATCCGTCGTGCTAGGCCGTAATCTTGCCAGTCCTGTGAGTTGTGGAGCCCAGCCAGAGTTGTTGTGCTGCCAAACCAAGACTTCCGCCGCCATTTTTTATCAGACTTCCGCTGTCATTTAATAGCCTTCAGGCTATGCCAGATAATTGTATTCATCAATGATGTAATCTCATATACATGTATTTGATGAATATTTTTGTACCTGGAATGTTGTATTATGGACCTGTCGTGCGTCAGGTGTTATCCTGGGCTGACGTGCGAAGGCCCCCTGCTCCATGCGGATCGGGGTGCCACAGGTTGCTTCGCCCCTTGCTCACTGCCGCGACGTGGGCAGTGGCCGCCTCCCGCCACCCTCCTTTAGGTTGAGCTACGTCCCGACATCCCTCAGGTACAACTCCCTTTACAGCCAGCTTGCACCACTAGTCCAGCTGCCCACATCACTCCATGTGGATATTTCTCTACTTCTTTGCCCCGCACATACCTCTACTAGCTTCTATGTATTATATTTGTGATGATTTTATGTCTCATCAACTACCCAGTAATCTTATTCTAGTCACGCTTCTTCAATTTCTTTGCCACAGGGATGCTCATCTCGATTTTGGTGAAACTGCACAAAATGATCCGAGGGTCAAAGGGTTGCAAACTTCATTTATTCGGAAGCTCCAATGTTGCCAGCAAATTAAAGCCTGGTTAGGGTTTACGGTTCAAGGGCTAGGGACTGCATGGATCATTTTTCTCTTTAGCTGTCTCTGTACCAAAATAAGTGTCAACTTTAGTAGTAGTACAACTTTGTACTAAAGTTTGCATAAAGTTGAGACACTTATTTTGGAACGGAGGGAGTACATATTGACTATGATCTGTCAATCATTGAGATGCAATGGCATGCATGTTAGTCTCCCTTGTATTTGATGAAATGTTGCAACAGGCAACCTTGGACGCAAGATACATGAAACAAAAGATGGAAGCGTCATAGCATTGTACAAATTTATCTCGCTGATAAATTACAGTACATACTATACTAGTAGTACTATGTAAAGAGTTAGGTGTCTCACGGTGTCCAGAAAATATGGTGATAATGTGAGGTGGGCCATGTAATCACTGAGCCTACGTGTTTTCACTGCTCTCGCACTCCTCCGTTGTAAGAATGGAGAAAATTGTAATCTAGTAGTACCTCCTTTCGCCGAAAGCGTGTGATATCCAGCAGTCCTACCACCTCAGTAGTAATGGCCAATGAGCCGTCAAATCACATAGACCCAGTAGTAAGTTGGACGGACGAAGCGACCGTCACTCTTGAATCCGCTTCTCTCTTCAACGCAGGCGCCAGTGAGAGGTTGTGTCCGCTCTGCCCGGGCATGAATGCGGCACCGATTCTTTGGAGCGGCGCTGACCGTTTCGGGCGGGAAGCGCGCGCGAGCGATGGAGGAGCTTTGGGTGGGTCAGGCTGGTCAGGAGAGGGCGTGGCAGCGGTCCGCCTGTCCTGAACAGACGCTCGGAAGAGGATGCACCGACTCTCGCGGCTAAATCGTACACTACACACCATGTCTCTGTAGGAGTAGGTCGATGTGTCGCTGTCTTTAACACACACGCACACGCACACACAGGTTCATAGAATAGGAATATCGTGCATGTTACTAGTCTAAGTTACTCACGATTATGACCAGCCTAAGCAATATAACCAAACACTCCTTACTCTGCCTTGTTATCTCCCCCAGAAACCCAATGCATGGAGTGCAACTACATGTTGATCAGTCAAGAAATCAAAGTCGGCTTGCATGCGAGTTAATACGTCGCCCTGTATGGTAGCTAAAACGACATCTCTTAGTTGTTGGGATTAATGGTTGCGTTTAGAGACAGAAATCAGGGCTTTGATTGGAGGAAGGACCGATCAAGTTTCTCCTTCTCCTCCAATCTGCTTGCACCTTGGTCCCGCTGCACCTTCTAACGTGACTTTACACCTAGATGGAGGGAGTAGTCCGAGATACAGTGGCACACTGACTTAGGTCGAATACAAGTGCCCAAAATTGTGTGCATGTTATAATAAGGATTCACTTAAAATAGTACATGAGCGAACAGTGGGATCTATTGGACAGTGTTCATGAGCAGTAGCAAGATGCGTGAGGTAAGATACACCGCTGGCGCTTTCAATTTTTCTTATTAACTAGCAAGTGGCCCATGCGTTGCACGGAACATCAAGATGCATTTATACGAGCTGTTCATCTCGTGGGAGACGAAGATGAACGAGGGAATGCCTTATCTGCAAATATGGAGAGGGGTGCGGGTATCTTTCTACAAAATTGCCATAGTTTGCTTTCTATCCATCAGATATAAATCGGACGGTCTATATTGCAGGATGGCGGGCACACCATCATCACCAACTCAGTTTTTTATAAATTTTCTTATTAATTTGTTTGTTTCACCCTCTGACTGGTGGGACACAAAGTACTACGTGGAGAGGGGTAAGGTGACTAAGGCTGCATTATTTCTGTACTACCAACACTGCTTTAAATCCCAAAAGACCTTACCACCAAAGCCACATGACACGATTATGACTTAAATCCCAATGACTCGCACGCAAAAAAAAACACGGCATGCTTGTCACACGAATGCAGGAATGTATAAAAGGTTATTTTCCTCTCGTTGAACATAATAGGAGGGTGGTCTAGCTGGTTAGCCTCTTCTCTCATCAAACTTGAGGTCTCAGGTTGGATAACTACACTTGAGCATAATTTTGTTTTTGTTTGACTTCTTTCTTCCACCCAATGACAGGTAGGCCCCACATGACAGAGAGAGAAAGTGATCTGGGGTGGTGCCAGGAGGATTCTTTGTCGGTGTACAAAAGAAGGGGCGCACCTTTGTACCCCTTTACCTGTGCACGGACAGTCGGAGCCGCGCCCACGGCCGCACCAAGCAGAACAGGGGAGGTGAACCGAGGTAAAACCGAAGCCAAAGACAGCCAGAGCAACGCCAAGGCCGAGAACACAAAAGTGCAGAGAGACGAAGCAGGTTCCCCCGGCAAGACCCTTGTCGGGGCAGCCTCCGCGGACCCGGCAAGGCCCTTGTTGGGCGGCTCGTCCAACACCAGCGGAGTGCACCACCCTTGAGCCCACGGTCTCCAACACCATCAACCACGTTGGGCCAGGGCTTGGGAGGCACCTCCATGGTGGCGTGCAGATCTTTGTGAAGACAAGGAATATTCAAGATCAGATGAGGATTAAAAGACAACGATCCTCGGCAAGATCCTTGCCGAGGGGAGCCACAAGACCCCCGGCAAGATCCTTGCCGGGGACAACAACACACCACGGCGAGGCCCTTGCCGGGCCACCCGGCAAGGCCCTTGCCAAGGGCGCCAGCAGGGCCACCTCCAGGCCCGCTCCAGCCAAGTCTCCACCGCCGTTCGCATGCAGCTGCCAGCCCAACCAGCTGGGCAGGCACCTGCGTGGCAACATGCAGCTCCCAGGCCAACTCAGCAAGCGCCTGCGTGGCGGCATGCAGATCTTTGTGAAGACTTTGCCACCGCGCCATCTCAGTTGTCTGCCTGTCTACATGGCACCGCATGCATCGCTGACCAGGGCGCGTGTCGAAGCAAGGAAGAGCGGCGACGGATGGGACGGGCCTCGTTCCCGTCCCCAATAAAGCAAGGGGACACCTAAGCGATGCATTAAATGCGTCTTGTCCTGTAATACGAGTGATAAGCTCGTAGCACTGTACGCCTTTCCACCTCCTGTGTGCCACTTTGGCAGCCCCTTTCGACTATAAAAGGAGGCCCATGGCGTACTAGAGAAGGATCCGGCTCTTTGGAACGCCCCAGCCACCGTAGCTAGTTGGAAGGCTCAAGAACACTCAATACATCCACCAAAGCAGGACTAGGGTTTTACGCATCCTCGCGGGCCGAGCCTGGGTAAACGATCCATGTGCTGATTACTAATCCTGCTCTTTTTGCAACCCTGCGCCCCGGCAACCGTAGTAGGGAATCTTGTGATCCCATAGGTGTCTTTTCCCACCGACATCTTTGGCGCGCCAGGTAGGGGCTGCGCAATTGTGAGAATCTGGTCTAGTAGTTAGCCTAGCGTTTCTTCATCGCCATGGCTCCCAAGAAGAAGACGGCCACGGCGATCGGCTCGTCGGGGGCCGAACGGCCCGTGCCAGTACGGGCGAGCAGCGGCCCGGTCGCGGAAAGAACCCGAGCCGCGGTCCGCGAGCACCAGCATCGCCCTGGCAGTCAGAGCCTGGCGAGTGGTGCCGTTCGCGCGCCAGGCGACGGGCCGCACATCACCAAGTCTCAAGATGGGGTTGGGGCCCCCGTGGGCGGCGCGGGGCCCTCCAGGAGTGTCGTTGTGTCACCCGCGGGCGGCGCAGCAACCTCCAAGACGCCCACGCCGGCGACCATTGCGCGCTCTTCCCATGGTCTGTGCGACGAGAAGCGTCACCACGCCGGTGACCCTGGGCACCGCCATGGGAAGAGCCCTGTGCATCATCCGTGGGATGAAGGAGTTCAGCATGCCCGCCGAAGTGCTGGCGAAAATGGCGCGCAACCGCTGGGTCCTGATGGAGCTCCTTCTAATGTGGTTAGAAGTCGAAGCGCGCCACAGTCCACGCAGCTGTCGCCGCCACCCACGCCAGCAGAAGCATTGGCGTGCGCGCAGCTGCTCCTCGACTTCCCTCCTACTGCGGAGAAGCTCGACGAGTGGAGGGCCACCATCCTGAGCCTCGTCGTCATCGCCGACAAAGACGATCCGCGACCGGCGAGACCCTCGGGCCGGCGCTCCACCGAGCCACCACATGCCAGGGCTGGGAGGACCGGGGGTGCTGCGGTCACGGTGCACTCTCCTCCTCCTCGCCAGCCGCCGCGGGCGTCGGCCCGTCGTGACGATGCTTGTGATAACATCTCTGTAGCGTCATCCGACCCGCGGACCCATCGCGACCTGCGCCAAGTTCTTCGCAAACGAGCTCACGAAGATGCTCGAACCACTATTGAGCGCCGGCGTGATACACGCCACTAGTCGGACAAGCGGGCGGGACCCGCTATGGACCAGCCAACACCGGGGGGCTCCGGCGGCCTACCTTATGAGGTGGGCTGCCCGGCCTTTACCCGCGAGCTGCGGTAGTTCCAGTGGCCGTCCCACCGCACGTTCAAGCCCGACGTCAGCGAGAAGTACACTGGCAAGACCCATCCATCCGAGTTCCTCAGCATCTACACCATCGCGATGCAGGCTGCCGGAGCTCGCGACGACAAGGTGCTTGCCAATTATTTCCCGCTGGCACTAAAGCCCAATGTTATGTCTTGGTTGATGCACTTGCCGGCGGATTCCATTTCTTCTTGGTCGGATCTGTGCCATGCGTTCGTTCGCGCCTTCACAGGAGGCCACCAAGCTCATGGCCAGGCCAGTGATCTGCATATCATTCCCTAGAAGGAAGGGGAAACCCTGCGCAAGTACATCCAGAGGTTCAGCCGGGTGCAGTACAACATCCCCGACGTTCATCCCACCGTTGTGATCAGCGCGTTCCATCAGAACGTGCGCAACCGCAGGATGCGCGAAGAGCTGGCGATGACCAAGGTTAAGGATGTGGCCGAACTCTACGTTCTGGCTGATAGATGCGCCCGGGCTGAAGAGGGAAGGAAGTACCCCGGCGAAGACGCCGGCGCGGAAACCGACTCTACCGACGAAGACGCCGCCGCCCCGATGAAGAAGGGCCGGCATCGCAAAAGGAAACGCAAGGGCAAGGCCGTACTTGCCGTTGAAGGATCTGACGACACCGGCGCTACCAAGAAGGTCAAGGCAGACGGCCCCGGCAAGGAAATTGCTGGGTGCGCCGCCTGTCGGTCCTTAGCAGCTGCCGACAAGCCAGGGGGCTCCGGCAAGCAGTACTGCAAGATCCACCGCACCAAGGGCCACGACCTCCAGAACTGCCGGCAAGTCGAACTGCTTGCCGAAAAGCAAAATGCCGAGTATGAAAGGCGGGATAAGTCGAAAGGTCAGGACGGTGCCGAAGGATCCGGCAAGAAGCGTGGTGGCCAAGGAAGCCGCCCCGGCAAGGACAACCAGCGAGAGAGGCCCGCCCGGGGCCGTAACAAGAAACAAGAAGACGATGATCACGACGAGGACGACGAGTCCGGTGAGCAAGAGTTCCAGAAGGCTACGGAGGCCATGTGCGTCGATGGTGGCGCCTCGCTGCATACTTCTCGCCGCTAGCTCAAGCAGTGGGCGCCTGAGATTACAGCAGCGGAGCCGTCATTCGAAGCTCAGAAGCCACTGAAGTGGTCCAGCACGCCCCTCATCTTTGACGCCGAGGACCACCCTGACCGCACAACCGTGGTTGGGTGTTTGCCATTGTTGGTCTCACCAACAATACGCAACCTCAAGGTGAACAAGATGTTGGTCGACGGCGGAGCCAGCCTGAACTTGATCTCGCCCGTCGTGGTCAAAAGGCTGCAAATTCCTGATGGAGACCTCGAGGAAACGGGCACGTTTCAAGGGGTCAATCCGGGGAGGAGCCAGCCGAAGGGAAGGTCACAATGGCCGTGACGTTTGGAGGAGAGTTGAACTATAGGACGGAGAGGATCATCTTTGACGTGGCCGAGATCCCCTTGCCCTACAACGGGATCCTCGGCCGCCCGGCACTAGCCAAGTTCATGGCGGCGTCACACTACGCCTACAACATGCTAAAGATGCCCGGGCCATTGACCATCATCTCCGTCCCCTCCCACAAGAAGGACGCGCTGATTTGCGCCGACCAACTCTACCGGGAAGCAGCTGCAGCAGCTGCTGTCAAGGCACTTGCTCCTACTGCTGAAGGCCCGGGAGGGAAGAAGAAGCCCGGCAAGACCTCTCGCATCCACTCCGGCAAGCGCACCTCCTCGGAGTGTTGCGCTACTGTCGAGGACGCGCCAGTGAGCTCTACCGGCAAGAGCAAGAAGTCCAGAGCCGAGCCACCACAGACCAAGAAGGTGTCCGTCAAGGAGGATGGCACGGGAGGGGCCTTCACCATATGCTCCACCCTCGACAGCAAATAGGAAGGCGCGCTCGTCACCTTCCTGCGGGCGAATGTCGACGCGTTTGCGTGGCAAGCATCCGACATCCCCGGTGTTCCCAGGGAGGTGATTCAGCACCACCTAGAGGTATGCCCTCATGCACGGACCGTCAAGCAGAAGGTTAGAAAGCTGCCTCTGGAGAGGCAAGAGTTCATCACAGAGGAGATCAGGAAGTTGGAAGCGGCAGGTTTGGTGAGAGGAGTGCTCCACCCGACGTGGTTGGCCAATCCGGTAGTGGTGCGCAAGGAAAATGGGAAGTGGAGGATGTGTATTGATTACACAGATATCAATAAGGCTTGTCCTAAGGACCCCTTTCCGTTACCGCGCATCGACCAGGTTGTTGACTCCACGGCCGGGTATGATCTATTGTCATTCCTCGACGCCTACTCGGGCTACCACCAAATCTTCATGACAAGAGAGGATGAAGAGAAGACAGCATTCATCACCCCATGTGGTACGTATTGCTTTTTGGTTGAAGAGTGCTGGCTCGACGTTTGCAAGAGCAGTCCAAATTGGTTTTGAACCTCAGCTCCATAGAAATATGGAAGCATACATGGATGACATAGTGCTCAAAACCAAGGACGAGGCAACTCTTGTGCAAGATCTGGAAGAGACATTTGCCAACCTGCGGAAGATCAACCTTAAGCTGAACCCTGAGAAGTGTGTCTTCGGCATTCCGTCCGGCAAGCTTCTCGGATTCTTTGTGTCGCAACGCGGGATCGAGGCAAACCCAGACAAAATCAAAGCTATTGAGCAGATTGAGGCGCCCAAGCGGATCAAAGATGTGTGTCGGCTCACCGGCTGCGTCGCCGCCATGAGCCAATACATCTCCAAGTCCGCCGGGCGTGCCCTTCCCTTTTTCAAAATCTTGAAGAACGCAGGCCCAATGGAGTGGACCCCAGAAGCCGAGGCGGCGTTGCGGGATCAGAAGAAATACCTTTCCTCCACACCAATACTGGTTGCGCCTAAACCACAAGAGTCGTTGCTGCTGTATCTGGCGGCGACGAATCAAGTGGTCAGCGCCGCATTGGTGGCACAGAGGGAGGTCGACGAGGAGGCAGTGGCGATGGCAGAACCAGTGGATGGCAAGCCAAAGATCCCCCCGGCAGGGCCTGGTGCCGGCAAGGCAAGGCCCCCGGCAGAGTCTGATGCCACCAAGGCAGTGCCCGCGCAGTCAAGTGAGGTGGTGCAGAAGAAGAAGATGATGCAGCACCCGGTTTACTTTGTCAGCTCCCTCCTGCAGGGGGCTAGGTCGAGGTACTCCGGTGTGCAGAAATTGCTCTTCGGCCTCCTTATGGCCTCGAGGAAGCTGCGTCATTACTTCCAAGCCGACGAGATCACTGTCGTCACCCGCCTCCCATTGCAACGGATACTGCATAACCCAGATGCGACTGGAAGGATTGTGGAATCGGCCCTGGAGTTGTCAAGTTTTGGGTTGAAGTTTGAAAGTACCTCGACAATCCAGAGTAGAGTCTTGGCGGAGTTCATTGCAGAATCAACCTCAACGCCCAACGAAGAAATCCAGGAGACCGCTCTTCCCGGCAAAGAAGCAGACCGCGACTGGATCATGTACTTTGATGGGGCTTTCTTGCTGCAGGGCGCCGGTGCCGGTGTGTTGCTTGTCGCACCCACCGGAGAGCACCTCAAGTATGTGATCCAGATGCACTTTCCCTGGGAGATGTCCACAGACAACACTGCTGAGTACGAGGGGCTGCTTGCCGGTCTCAGAATCGCGGTAGACCTCGGGTGAAGAAGCTCATCGTCAGGGGTGACTCGCAGCTTGTCGTCAGACAAGTCAACAAGGATTACCAGAGCCCATTGATGGAGGCCTACGTAGATGAAGTGAGGAAGCTGGAGGAGCGCTTTTACGGTATCCAAGCAGAGCACGTTCCCGAGCGGAGAACGACATCGCCGATTACCTGTCGAAGCGTGCCGCATTCAAGCTACCTGTGGAACCATACCTTTTTGCTCCGGTTAACTCAGCCATCCGTCGAACCATCAATAGGGCAGAACAAGCGGAGGAAATCAGGTCCCGGCAAGTACTTTCCCGCCGAGCCGCTGGGACTGCCGGCAAGGATGTTGCCGACCACACTGAGCCTGCCCAAGAGCAACTGGCTCCGGCAGGGCGTCAAGCCCTGGCCGTGGAGACAGCCGCTCCCATGGCAGAAGAGATGCCTTTGGTCCTTGTCGTCGAGCCCCAGGCTCCGGCATGGGCACAGCATACCGTCCAATTCCTCCAAATAGGGGAGCTTCCTGAGGAGCAGGAAGAAGCGGAAAAAGTAGCCCGTCGGTCTGCCCTGTACCAGTTCGTCGATGACGTCTTCTACAGGAGGAGGCCGAACGGTGTGAAATTGAAGTGCACCCCCCGGGAGGAAGGACTGGAGCTGTTGGCGGAGATACATGGAGGCATATGTGGCTCCCACATAGGGTCGAGGGCCCTTGCTGGCAAGGCGTTCCGGCAAGGTTACTTCTGGCCCACCGCCCTCCAGGATGCGACGACACTAGGAACCAAGTGTGAAGCGTGTCAGTTCCATTCAAAGAAGCTTCATCAACCAGCTCAAGCCCTTCAAACAATCCCTCTCTCCTGGCCACTCTCGGTCTGGGGGCTCGATATACTGGGCCCCTTCCCCCGTGCTGTCGGGGGCTTTGAGTACTTGTACGTTGCAATCGACAAGTTCACAAAGTGGCCGGAAGTGGAAGCTGTGAGAAAGGTGACAGCACAGTCAGCCGTCAAGTTCTTCAAGGGACTGGTCTGCTGCTTTGGTGTGCCAAGCAGAATTATCACCGACAACGGCACGCAGTTCACGAGCCACACCTTCATGCAGTACGTTCAAGACCTCGGCAGCAAGGTCCGTTTTGCTCCCGTGGCACACCCCCGGAGCAACGGCCAAGCGGAGAGGGCGAATGCTGAAGTGTTGTGAGGCCTGAGAACGAAGACCTTTGACAGGCTGCACAAGAGCGGAAGGCGTTGGATTGATGAGTTGCCGGCGGTTCTTTGGTCTATCAGGACAACACCAAATCGAGCCACCGGTCAGACACCCTTTGCCCTAGTATATGGGGCAGAGGCAGTTCTCCCCACGGAACTCATATACGGGTCACCTCGACTGCTCGCTTATGATGAGCTTGAGCAAGAGCAGTTGCGGCAAGATGACGCAATGCTCCTTGAGGAATATCGTCTTCGGGCGGCTGTGAGAGCAGCACGCTACCAGCAAGCCTTGCGCCGCTACCATAGTCGCAAGGTTCATGCCCGAAGCTTTTAGGAAGGCGACCTTGTTCTTCAGCGCGTTCAGTCGGCCAAGAATACCAACAAGTTGACGCCGAAGTGGGATGGCCCTTATCGGGTAATACGAGTCACTTGGCCCGGCACAGTCTGCCTGGAGACCGAAGATGTTGTCCTACTGAGTAATTCCAGTAACATCGAGCATCTTCGCAAGTTTTACCCATAAGGCGCGGCTTGCCGGGCCCCCCGGCAAGCCACCTTTTGTACAAGCTTTGCCGGCAAGGCATGTAACCCTCTGTACAAAGCCAGGCGCAGACCCTGAGCATAAATAAACAAAGCGCTGGCGCCCTAAGTTATAGCATGCATGCTAGGTTGAGTCTCTTCCTTGGTTAGGGTTGATAGTGCTTAGCGGCGACTAACCCCTAGCCTAGAGGTCGGGTGTGCGTCTTTTCTGTTTTCTTTGGTTCGCACGGCACTTCTGCCGAGCCACTTGGGAAAAGGAGAACGAACTGACGCTCCAACCCCGGCAAGGCAAGGCTGCCGGTGGCTGAAGATGCAAAGATCCAACCACGGCGATCCAAGGTTGCCAGGGCTGCGGATTCAGATAAGTTTTCCATCCCCCTGCTGTACATTTCCGTATGGAACTGGGACATGTGAAGCCTCGTTATGTCTTAAAACCACCGTGCTTCCTTTTTCCCTGTACCCGAGAGTTACTTCCTGGGTTGGAATTTGGTAGTAGTTGCGGTGGCGAAGAAATGAACGAGGAGCCTAACTCTACTTCACCCCTGCCTCCGCCAAAAGCGCGAGAACGGTCGGCCGAAGAAGAGAAACGGCAAGGCCTGTTGCCGGGCGATAACGTTTATTATGAAAATAACAAGGATTCATCCTTGGCATGGGCCTCGCTCACGCACGAAAGAACCCGGCAAGCAGCCTTTTTCATTAAAAACGTCCCATACAGGTACAGTTCGTACGAAAAGAAAAACATGAACAAGGGGGATTACAAGCTTTAAACTTAACAAGGCCCTCTCCTCAGGAGGTAGGTCAAGGAGGCGGAAAGGCAAAAGGGGCGCCTAGGCGAACTACGAGCAGCAAAAAGCACCAAGAGAACACCTCGGTGGCCGCCCACGGATGGGTCGGTGATGACGGTGCCGAGAAAGGAGCTGGAAGACGAGGCGGCAGGTCGCCGAACACACGACGAAGGCATCGGTGTCCGCGTACTCCGAGTTGACGGCCTTGCCGCCCGTCCTCTTCCTCTTCCGCAGCCCCCCGACGCCAGCCGCCCAAGGAGACGGCCCCAAGAAGTTCAAGGAGCTGGCCCCTCCCTCGGCAAAACTCCACCGGAGGAGCGGCCAGGTGCAGATGCTACTGCTGCCGCATCCGCCCAGGCGCGGGGCGTCCGACGCCTAGTCGGACTCGTCCCCGTCATCTGCCCCGCTATCCTCCTCGTCACTTTTGCTCGAGGAAGAGATTCCATCATCGGAATCTCTGTCGGAGGAGCTCTCCATGCAACACTTCAGGCGAGTTCCAAGATCCCCGAAGACCTTGACGGAAAGCAGGCCATCCTCCATTAATTTGAAGTAGAGGACGAGCCCCGCCGTCAGGCTGTGGATGCGAGCGAACGTCTTCCATCCACGGCAGAGGTACATGACCCGTGGAGCCGGGAAGTCGACGTCGACCCGCGTGCCCCCATTCCCACAGCCCCTCATGTGCAATTTGAGGGTCTCGGGCGGGTCACGCTCCATCTCCCGAGCAAACGGAGCGGGAAGACGAAGACGGCGACACAGAGGCCGGCGCAGCCTGATAAAGAATTCACGAGGCTGGTCTCCAACATGGCCCTCCATCGGGAAAGGCATCATTGGCGGGGGCGAAGCCGGAGCGCCGCCCCGTCCTCCTCTTCCCCGGGCACCACGCCGGGGTCGGGGCTCGGCCGCCCCGCTCAGGCAATCCAGCCATCGGGGGCGCAGGGAATCGGGACCGACCCGCTGCCCCAACCAGCGACGGCCCGGTTTCCCGCCTCCACAGCTCGCCACCTGCATGAAGGACGCGTGGCGAGCGTGCAGGGTCGAAAGGACGGGTGAGGCGACCGTTCCCCGCCCCGTGATCAGGGGGGCGTGGGCGCCTTAAAGACTGCGACCCAAGTACATCCAGTAAATGAGCCACACCTCCACACCTCCCTCTTTTTATGGGGAAGGCGCGAGCCACCTCTTTGCCACGATGTGACGCATGCATGCGACAACCGCCCCACGCATGCTGCCCACGTCACGTGCACCCCTCCACGTCGTGCATTCGACGCGGGTCGTGGGGAAGCGCAGCAGACGGAAAATTACCGCGGTAACAACCGCCCCTCCTGCCCGCGCATCGTTTTGGGCCTGGCCCAACAACGTGTCGCGCTTATGTGTGGCCCGGGCCCGGGGCTCCTGTGGGTGTACAAAAGAAGGGGTGCACCTTTGTACCCCTTTACCTGTGCACGGACAGTCGGAGCCACGCCCACGGACGCACCAAGCAGAACAGGGGAGGTGAAACCGAGGTAAAACCGAAGCCCAAGATAGCCAGAGCAACGCCAAGGCCGAGACCCCAAAAGAGCAGAGAGACGAAGCAGGGTCCCCCGGCAAGACCCTTGCTGGGGCAGCCTCCGCGGCCCCGGCAAGGCCCTTGTCGGGCGGCTCGTCCAACACCAGCGGAGCGCACCACCCTTGAGCCCACGGTCTCCAACACCATCAACCAAGTTGGGCCAGGGCTCGGGAGGCACCTCCATGGTGGCATGCAGATCTTTGTGAAGACAAGGAATATTCAAGATCAGATGAGGATTAAAAGACAATGATCCTCGGCAAGATCCTTGCCGAGGGGAGCCACAAGACCTCCGGAAAGATCCTTGCCGGGGACAACAGCACGCCACGCGAGGCCCTTGCCGGGCCACCCGGCAAGGCCCTCGCCAAGGGCGCCAGCAGGGCCACCTCCAGGCCCGCACCAGCCAAGTCTCCACCGCCGTTCGCATGCAGCTGCCAGCCCAACCAACTGGGCAGGCACCTGCGTGGTAACATGCAGCTCCCAGGCCAACTCAGCAAGCGCCTACGTGGCGGCATGCAGATCTTCGTGAAGACTTTGCCACCGCGCCACCTCAGCTGCCTGCCTGCCTACATGGCGCCGCATGCATCACTGACCAGGGCGCGTGTCGAAGCAAGGAAGAGCGGAGACGGACGGGACGGGCCTTGTTCCCGTCCCCAATAAAGAATGGGGACACCTAAGCGATGCATTAAATGTGTCTTGTCTTGTAATACGAGTGATAAGCTCGTAGCACCGTACGCCTTTCCACGTCCTTTGTGCCACTGTGGCAGCCCCTTTCGACTATAAAAGGAGGCCCATGGCGTATTGGAGAAGGATTCGGCTCTTTGGAACGCCCTAGCCACCGTAGCTAGTTGGAAGGCTCAAGAATACTCAATACATCCACCAAAGCAGGACTAGGGTTTTACGCATCCTCGCGGCCCAAACCTGGGTAAACGATCCTTGTGCTTATTACTAATCCTGCTCTTCTTGCAATCCTGCACCCCGGCAACCGTAGTAGGGATTCTTGTGATCCCATAGGTGTCGTTTCCCACTGACATTCTTAGACTGGTCAAAATGGATGGATATGGAGCTATACGATCTCGTAGTGACCGTATAATCACCTCATCACGTATACGCTACAGCCTCGGCGCTTGTTTTCTAGGGTTTGCACTGTTCACACTCTGTCTCCAGTATATATATACACGCTAGAGCCACAGCGCTTGTAGTTGCTCACTTCACACTCTCTCGCCCTCTCCAGATCTAAATAAGACTTTGTTGGCCTCTGTCTCTCCCCTCACTGCTGGTCAAAGAGCCGGCAGGATCCGTCCGCCGGGAAGGGAAGGAGGCTTAACGTTGTCGCCCTCGGCGAGGGAGGGAATCCACCACCAGCGCATCTGTTCTCTGTCACCCAGTGGCTGCGCGGGAGGGCCTCTGATCCCTTCTTCCTCACCGCCGTACATAGTGTGGGCCGAATGGCCTCCGGTCGCCCACCGAACCACACCCAAAGAACCTTAAGGTGTAATTTACTTATTCCACATGCATTGCTCTAGCTGCATGTGGGCTTTTTCCGCTTCTCCACTCGAATCTAGGTGTGGTATCAAACAGGAAAGTAGTGGGGAAAGTTGTATAGCATGAATCTAGGACGTGGTTCAAAGAGGAAAGGAATGGGGCAAAGTAGTGGGGAAAGTTGTATAGCATGAATCTAGGACGTGGTTCAAAAAGGAAAGGAAGGGGGGAAAGTAGTGGGGAAAATTGTATAACATGAATCTAAGACGTGGTTCAAAGAGGAAAGGAATGGGGGAACGTAGTGGGGAAAGTTGTATAGCATGAATCTAGGACGTGGTTCAAAGAGGAAATGAAGGGGGAAAGTAGTAGTACAGACTGGCTATCCAGCACCTACGTTGGTCGAAAAGGGAAAACAATGACAAACGCAGTACGCACATCTGTAACGAACTGATCTTTTTGTTTCGGGGGACAAGGTTGTAGAGTTTGAGCATGACTAGATTTGCTACGCTCACATAGGGAAAGGAGTCTAAAGATAAAAAAAGTGGGACCAACACAAATATGCTCCTTGGTTGTTTGTTCTTTGTTGCAACAGACTGTGCATCACCCCTTCATACATCGGTAGATGCACATGGTGCTGGTGCATCCACTATCCCGTGCAACTCTTTAGCTATTGTTAATCTAAGGCCCTGTTTGGTTAAAAAGTCCCTAGTCCCTACCTGCTTGGTTCTAGGGACAAAACATGGACTAGATGTTATTAAATAACATGCTAAAAGACCATGTTACCCCTAGTAATGAACTAATAGAGACAAGGTGCGATGCGGGGTAGGGGCAACTGTAGGAAAAAGTCCCCAAAAGACTCTCCCTCGGGGTCTTCTTTCTTTAGTCCCAAATGCCCACTTTTAGTCCCTAAAAGTCGCTCTTGTTTGGTTTAGATGGGACTGACACGGACTTTTTTTAGTCTCTACACCAAAAAGTCCATGTAAACAAACACCCTCTAATAATGCCGCTGGAAAATTGATGCAATGCCACAGTTAAAAGCAAATTACATGTTTAACGAATTTTATTGTTAATATAATCTCTCTGTTAATATTAATCAATGCCACCGTTTGAGAAATTCTACTGTCTTGCTTTCTTTCCCATTTAGATACGTTAGATGCTTCTTTTTGTTGGCTTCTGTGTCATCCACCGTTATTGACCACTAGTTGTTTCCTTTGCACCTCTGTGTAAACAGGGTTATCTACTTCACCTCGTTGCTATTGTGACCTTTTTTGCACTGCACAAAACACTTTTGTTTTAAGAGTGTTTTGTGTAGTTCAACCAAAATGGCACACCGACAATGTTGCTTGATTGCTTGATCTTAGTGGAACTGCATAAGAGGAGATCTTACTTCCTATCCGTGTTGGCAAATTTGGTTCAGATCTTCTTCTTGTGAGTTGTTTGAATTCTGCGTCATGAGAGGTTAGTACTAGCTTTCTTTCACATGATTGTGCGGGGTGCTTTCATATGTTGTGCTACTTGTACGGTAATGTTGCTTGATTTTAGTGAACTGCACAAATGGAGACAAGACTTCCAATCTGTATGTGCACCGTAATATCCCAATGAGGTAAGATAAGGATATTTCACAACTGTTGGCCTGTATTTTTCCACTTTCATCAGAAAATTAATGTCGTTGTTTAGTGCTATACTTGTGCTCCCTAATTAACATGCCAAATCTTACATTGAAGGCGAAGCTTGTCTGTTATTGAACAAAGTGATGAAGGGGAAGAACAAGCTGAAGAAAAACAAAAATCAACTCCTGGTGCTGTAATGAAGCACTGGAACTGTGATGACACAATTAATGATATAGTTTTGCATCTTAATTTATTGCTATGGCTGGAACGAGCAATTGTTTTGCCACTGATCTGATGCCACTCTTAATGAAATATGTAATTATCTCTACTTGTGCAAACAGGGATCTTGTTTGAAGGTACCATATATTTTGGTGGAACTGCACAAGAAGATGTTGGAAACATTAAACTAATTGAGGATTATATAGTAAGCATGGCAACCACACTAGATAAAACAGATGGTTCCGGAGAAGTGCTTTATCTGTATGCTATACACAATAAGCCTCCTGACAAAGTGTCACACCCTAGCTAGTTCATGCATTAGAATGTTTGCATCATGTTTACTTTGATCAGAAACTTGAAATGGGGATGAACAGAACCCCCAGCACCCCCCTGAAAACAACTAGGGTTTACTAAAATCATTTTCAATGAACCTGAAATGCCCTTCTAAAATGTCCATCATTTTTGTCTTGGTCCAGAACCTCTGCCAAAATTGGTTCACATTTTTCTAGGACACATAAGGTCACTCGATTAAATCATTACCTATTTTCATTTCGGCATTTAAATGCTATAAAATAATTCAAATGCCCAAATAATTCTGGATTTAAGTGAGGGATGTTAGGAATAATCCCACACAATTAATTTGAGGATTTATGAAAACGTTTTAGTATTTTTAATAAAGCCGAACAGTTACAGAAAATTAGAAAAACCAAAAAAAAGAATAAAGAGAGGGAGAGAAAGGCCACAGGCCACTTACTTGGCTGGCCCGGCCCATCTGGCCCGTGCCAGTCATCACCTACCTCTGCTACTAGGCACAGGAGGGACACCGCGACACCACCGAGTCGCCACGCCACCTCCCTGCCTGCCTGCCCTCGCCCGAGCCAGCGCGACGCCTTAAAACGCCTCCTCGGTGCCGCCCCGACCTCACCGACACCCCATTCGCCCCCCTGCACCTCTCCCTCGCCTCTCCTCACCATGGCCGATGCTGCCGCGCCCGCGCCGCCGTCGTTCTCGCAGCCACCGTCGTCCTCGCACCACCCTGTCGTGTCCCTGAGCTTCGCCATCGTCCGCTACGCCGAGCTAGCTGAGCCCCAAGCGCTCGCACGCCCTGCACCGCCTCCACCGACACCATCTTCACCGCTCGTCGCCAGAGATCCACTTCGCGGCCCCGCTCGCTCCGGCTCGTCCCCGACTCTTCTGACCCGCCCGTCTGACTCGCCGTGAGCTTCTGCCTCTCCGTTATCGCTGCCGCGCGCCGTAGCCGCCGCGTTTCTATCACCCCCACGCGCCGCCGCCTGCTCTCGTCGCCAACGTGCCCCCGGCCATCTAATGGACCGGCCGTTGTGCCCAACCTGCTCATCGTGCTATGTAGAGCCCGTAGGTGCCACGCCCGCGCCGCCACGGCCACTACAACCGCATCACTGTGTGCACCCGAACGCCGGCCGCCGCCTCGAGCTCGTTTCCGACGAGCTCCGACCGCCCTAGCTACTGCTGCTTGCTGCAATGGGAGCGGGTGAGCTCCAGCTCCCCGTAGCCGCTCTCCGCTGGCCATTCGGTCGCCGGAGCAGCGAGCCCGAGCGCTCCACCGCGTCTGCTGCCGCCGCTGGCTCAAAGCCGGTGGTTAGCCCGGTTTGACCAGGGGGTATGTCCTCCCCTGGGTCACTGACGTGTGGGCCCTGGGCCACTAACTATACTAGGTTAGTGTTAGTTTAACGCTAACTAAATTTAGTTAGTTTAACTAATCACTGACAGACGGGACTCACAGGTCAGGGTTGACCTGGACCATCCCCGTTGACTGCTGACGTCACCATGACGCACTGCTGACGCAATAAATCATTTACTGGATATATTCGTATACAGGAAATTCCAGAAAATGCTACAAACTTCAAAAATTCATAGAAATTAATCTGTAACTCCAAATGCAAAGATCTATATGAAATTTGATCAAAAAAATCCAATCTTTCCATCTGTATTGGTTTCACGCACTAATATGACCTCTTATTTTGGGTTTGCATTTGAATCCTTGATTCAAATGAACTCAAACCAATCTGTTCTAAGTTGCATTAGCCAAAATACACTCATTTTGCAATGTCATTGCATGCATCATATTGTTGCATATCGCCATGTGATGATTATGTTTTGATGTGTTCTTTGTGGTAGGTTCTGCCTTCGAGGATATTCACGACTATCCAACTGAAGGGCAGTATCCCACTACCACTCCGTCAGGCAAGCCACCCCATTGATCATTTCGATACAACCCCAACTTCTCGCTTCTGCTCTCATTTACTGCATTAAGACAACGCGTTTCAAACTGCTGTGTGTTGCGGTAGTTGAACCCACTTCCTCTGCATGACCTGTCGTTGCCACAGTAACTAGATGAAACCCACTAGCATGTGTAGGAGTTGATTGAGCCATGTTTGTGTTTCCTACCATGCTATGCCTCCTATGCTTAGAGACATGTCAGGTCTGGCTCATCGGGGTGATGAACTAGAGTGAATGGTTGTGTCGGTAATGAGAGTGAAGTGTTCAATATGATTTGGTAAAGGTATCGATGAGAGGCCATGTAGGAGTACATGGTGGGTTGTTTCATTGAGGTCGTCCTTAAGAACTGAGATCTGTATGTGTGATCTAAGATCAGCTACTACCACGCGTTGGGCCCGAAACCAATGGACCCTCTCGACTTATTAACCACTCTTGTCCTCTGTCCAGGAGTTGCAAGTAGTTTCTGGTGTTTGTAGTATGCTCGAGACCGTGTGCAGCACTGACCTTAGGGGTGGGCTGTGATGCGGTAGCCACGTGGCATGGTGTATCGAGTCGCCCGTTTGCTGTCTTGGGAACCCTGCACACATCGTTTGGGGCCGTTGAGGACACCCCGGCCGGATTTCCTTGCGGATGGAACCCGAATAGGCGATAAACCTGGACTAGGGACTCGTGTGTTTAGTCATGTCATGGCTGACACCCTCGCTGGGCTTCCGCTTGTAGGTTGCCGAGTGCATGTCGTGTAAATGGCAATAAGTGGTGGAAGCGTGTGTGAAGAAGTACACCCCTGCAGGGTATAAAAACTATTCGCATAGCCGCGTCCACGGTAAAGGACTACTTGGTCGCTTATGCAGTTCATAGACAAGTTAATGGTTACTACTAAAAGACTCAAGATAAGTGTGAGTACCACAGATGGCCCTCTCATAGGATGAAGAGGGAGGATCCACGGTGGAGTATTGTGATGGTGATTAGTGGACTCGTGTGCGAAAACTATTTTACAAGTGGTGTCTCCTAGGATAGCTTAGCCGAGAGTCAAAGCTGGCTTGCTGCAACAACTCCACTACTCTTCTTGAGAATGTGCATCTATAGTAGGATCTGTTGTAAGACTTGCTGAGTACCTTTGTACTCATGTTGCTTTAGTTACTGTTTTCAGACGACAACACCACCCCCTCCGATGGGTTCTATGTAGATCTCGACATTGACAAGTGACTTGCCACCCAGGTGGTGATCTGAGCTTGTGAAGGGCCTGTGTAGATAGACAGGCTTCGTCAAGCCTTCTTTCTTTCTAGTGTCTGTACTCAGACTAGTTGCTTCCGCATGTGCTTGTATGTTTGTATGACTTGAGTGTTGGGTCATGTGACCCCTACCTGTATGGATATGTTATGTATGGCTCTCCGGAGCCTTTAAATAAGGTACTTTGAGTTGTAGAGTTTTGTTGTGATGCCATGTTGTATTTACACATATCGAGCATATTGTGTGTATGATTGAAATGCTTGGTATGTGTGGGATCCGACAATTTAGTTGTTTATCCTTGGCAGCCTCTCTTATGGGGAAATGTAGTCTGGTGTCTCCACTGAGCCTTGGTAGTCCGCTACAGCCCGTTTTACCGGAGTCCTGCTAGCCTAGCACTACCGCTCCGGAACACTCAGACTGGCCGGCATGTGTTTCACTTCGTTCCTGTGTCTGTCCCTTCGGGGAAATGTCACGCGGTGACATCCGGTGTCCTGCCTAGCCTGCTACAGCCCGGGTTCCCGGAGTCCTGTTAGCCCAGTGCTACAGCCCGGATTCACACGCTGCTGACCGACATGCTCGATGTTGATTCATGTATGCTTGTCCCCGTAAGTTAGCGCCGCTTTGGGTTCACGGCTAGCCATGTCGGCCCGGGTTCTCTATCATATGGATGCTAGCGACACTATCATATACATGAGCCAAAAGGCGCAAACGGTCCCGGGCCATGGTAAGGCGACACCCGTGGGAATACCGTGCGTGAGGCCGCAAAGTGATATGAGGTGTTACAGGCTAGATCGGTGTGACTTAGAATCGGGGTCCTGACAGCGTTGGCATCAGAGCCGGACTGCCTGTAGGTTCGTTGAGCCAAACTAGTCGATGTCGAGTCTAGAAATGCTTTAGTTATATCTAGGGGAATTGATTGTGGGAGGGACGTAAGGCTCTTTTTACTCCTTTACCTTATGCCCTCTGATCTGAGTCATCCTCTTCTCTTTCTACGTGGGTTAAGGACTAGGCTCTCTTCTCTCTATCAGGCTCACGTGTTACTAATCCGTAGACTCTTATAGGATTGTTGGTTACAAGCGTCAGTTCAGTTTCTACTACTTTTAGTATGTTGTCGGTTGAACTAGAACCTTGATATGATGTTGTTGAGTGGCTTTGCAAACTGTTGTGAATGTCTCAAATCTTTTCCTAAGCATTTATAGCCATTATGCTGTCCGATTTCTCCTAGAAAATTCTAATGCCTTTGCATTATTCTGGGCTAGCAGGATCGTTAATACCCGCAACAACCCTGCTGCCCCGGAGCAGGGTGAAGCCAGTGCAGCTAGGGATGGGAATCTGCCTCACCCGCCTTCTCTGGCCGAACTTATGCTGGAAGCAGAAAGCAACAAGCGTGAGACCAACCGCTTGCTAGAACGAATTGAGTAGAATACTGCAATTCGCCAGAGGAACGACTTGGTGTCAATCAATGACTTTATCAAGTTGTACCCACCGACATTCCATCATTCCGTCGAGCCCCTCGACGCGGATGATTGGCTTCGCAGCATCACCAATAAGCTACGTTCTGCCAACATAGCCGAAGCTGATAAGGTAACCTACGCTGCCTATCACCTCGAAGGCCCTGCTAGCCTTTGGTGGGAAAACTATGAGGCTATGCGCCCAGCTGGCCAAATCACTACTTGGGCCGAATTCAGCGAGGCTTTCCATGAGCATCACATTCCGGAAGGTCTCATGGATCGTAAGAGGGAAGAGTTCTGCAATTTCACCCAAGGTAGACTGACCGTGGATGCATACATCCATGAGTTTGTAAATCTAGCACGTTATGCTCCTAAAGAGGTATCCACTGACGCCAAGAAGCAGGCAAGGTTCCGCAAGGGGCTTAGCCCCGAGCTTCGCCGTGATCTTCGTCTGCATGAGTGCACCTCCTTTCAGAAGTTAGTGAATAAGGCCATCAGTGCTGAGACGGGTCAGACTGACTATGAAGCTACACGCAAGCACTCCCATGACTTTGGTTCTTCATCCGGCTCTGGACCTCAGAAGCGTCGGGTGTGGATTCCAAACACAGCTCTGCCAGCCAGGTTCACTTCGAGGCCATCCTTTGAGGCGCCTCGCCCCAATCAGCAGTATGCACCGCCCAAGGCCTATGGTGGCCCCACTGCTAATGCTGCTCCACGCCCCAATGTTGTGACATGCTTCAAGTGTGGAGAGACGGGTCACTACATACGCAAGTGTCCCCAGAACAACAACCCCAATCAGCCTGGAAAGTCTGTTGGTCGTGGCAAGCCAGCGGGAAAGACATATTACGCCAAGCCAGCCACCACTGCACGTGGCCATGTCAACTATGTCTCAGCTGAAGAAACTCACGAGGATCCCAATGTCGTCCTTGGTACGCTCCTTGTTAATTGCCATCCGGCAACTGTTCTTTTCGATACTAGAGCATCTCATTCATTTATTTCTGAGAGTTATGCTCGGATGCACAACACCACATTCTGTGACATGCCCACCTCCACGGTAATTCAAACCCCTGGTTCTAAGTGACAAACCTCTAAAGAAAGCCATGGAAATGAAATTCTTGTCGATAGATTGGTCTACCTTGCATCACTGATAGCTCTCAAGTCCTCGGACATAAACATCATCTTGGGTATGGACTGGATGTCAGCCCATTATGCTAAGATTGATTGCTCTACTAGAACTGTTCAACTTACCCATCCATCGGGCAAGACAGTCAGTGTTTTGGCCCGAGTGTATGAGCATCAGCTCTACTCCCTAAATGCCAACCCTCTTCCAGACCTTGAAGATATTCCGGTAGTCCGTGACTTCCCGTGTGTCTTTCCAGAAGAACTGCCAGGTGTTCCACCTGACAGGGATGTCGAGTTCGTGATAGACCTTGTTCCAGGAACCGTCCCAATCTCTAGAAGACCCTATAAGATGGCACCCCTAGAACTAGCCGAGCTTAAGAAACAACTCGATGAGTCCTTGAAAAAGGGTTTCATCCGTCCTAGTTCTTCTCCATGGGCTTGCCCCGTCCTCTACGTCAAGCAGAATGATGGAACGGATCGGATGGTTGTAGATTACCGACCTGTCAACTTGGTCACTATCAAGAACAAGTATCCGCTCCCCAGGATCAACGACCTGTATGATCAGCTCACTGGATCCTCAGTCTTTTCCAAAATGGATTTGAGGTTGGGCTACCATCAAATCAAAATCAAGAATGGGGACATTCCTAAAACGGCCTTTGTTACTCGTTATGGCCATTACGAGTACATCGGCATGTCCTTCGGTTTAACCAATGCCCCAGCCACCTTCTCTCGGTTAATGAACTCGATCTTCATGGAGTATTTGGACAAATTCGTTGTGGTATACCTCGATGATATACTCATCTACTCCAAGAATGAGGAAGAACATGCCGAGCATCTAAGGCTAGTATTGATGAAACTTCGAGAGCATCGCCTTTATGCCAAATTCCCCAAGTGTGAATTTTGGTTGCCAGAAGTGGCCTATCTAGGCCACGTAATCTCTAGTAAGGGTATTGCTGTCAATCCCGAGCGAGTTCAAGCCGTCCTTGATTGGACTCCACCTGAAACGGTCAAGCAAGTTAGGAGTTTCCTTGGCTTAGCGAGCTACTGCCGCCGCTTCGTCGAGAATTTCTCCAAGGTTGCTAAACCTCTAACTGAACTCCTCAAGAAAGATAAGAAGTTTGAGTGGACCCCACAGTGCGAGTTCAGCTTTCAGGAACTGAAAAGACGCCTGACGTCTGCTCCCATACTTGTGCCACTAGATTTTTCTAAGGACTTTGTTATCTATTGCGACGCCTCGCGACAAGGACTAGGTTGCATACTCATGCAAGATCGTCATGTGATTGCCTACGCCTCTCGACACTTGCGTCCACATGAGGATAACTATCCCACACATGATCTAGAGCTTGCAGCTGTAGTCCATGCACTCAAAACATGGCGACATTACCTTCTTGGTAATCGTTGCGAGATTTACACCGATCACCAAAGTCTGAAATACATCTCTACCCAACCAGATTTGAATCTCAGGCAAAGACGTTGGATTGAGTTGATCACAGATTATGACTTAGGAATAACTTACACCCCGGGCAAAGCCAATGTCATGGCTGATGCGCTAAGTCGTAAATCTTATTGTAACAACGTGATGTTACAACAAAGTCAACCACTTCTCCATGAGGAATTTCATAAGCTTAGCCTTCACATTGTTCCTCGACGATTCCTTTCCACCCTGGTGGCGAAACCTACCCTTACAGATCAGATCATCAAAGCACAGAAGGTAGATCCGGGAATCTCCCGTATCAAGAGAAACATCAAGAAAGGAGTTGCCGGTTGTTTCTCCGTTGATGATCAAGGTGTTGTGTTCTTTGGAGACCGCCTACTGGTTCCCAAGGTACACAACCTGAGGTGGTTGATCCTTAAGGAAGCTCATGAATCCCCTCTCACCATTCATCCCGGTAGTACTAAAATGTATCAAGATCTACGCCAGAGGTTTTGGTGGACTAGGATGAAGAGAGAAATTGCTCAATACATTGCTAGTTGCGACGTCTGTCGTCGTGTTAAAGCAGAGCATCAACGGCCTGCTGGCACCCTTCAACCTTTGGCTATTCCTGAATGGAAATGGGATAAAATCGGTATGGATTTCATTACCGGGTTTCCCAGGACCAAGAGAGGGAATAATGCTATCTTCATTGTTTTCGATCGTCTTTCCAAAGTAGCCCATTTCCTACCCGTTCGTGAGAGTATAACCGCTAGCCAGCTAGCTGACTTGTACATCTCCCGAATAGTGTCTCTTCATGGTGTTCCATTGGAGATTAACTCAGACCGTGGAAGCCTTTTTGCCTCTCGATTTTGGGAAAGTTTCCAAAATGCTATGGGAACTCGTCTCTCCTTTAGCACCGCCTTCCACCCCCAATCAAGTGGTCAAGTAGAACGAGTCAATCAAATTCTGGAAGACATGCTCCGAGCTTCTGTCATCTCTTTCAGTATGGATTGGGAGAAATGCCTTCCATTCGCCGAATTCGCTTATAACAATAGTTATCAAGCTAGCTTGGGCAAAGCTCCTTTCAAAGTTCTCTATGGACGAAAGTGTCGAACGCCTCTTAACTGGTCAGAACCCGGGGAAAGACAACTCTTTGGCCCGGATATGATTCAGGAAGCAGAAGAGCAGGTTCGCATTATTCTTGAGAAGTTGAAAACAGCCCAATCTCGTGAAAGGAGCCAATATGACCGTAAACATAAGCTCATGACTTACGAAGTTGGCGAGAAGGCTTATCTTCGGGTTACTCCTCTTAAGGGAACCCATCGTTTCGGTATCAAAGGCAAATTGGCTCCTCGTTACATTGGACCCTTTCGCATTCTTGCCAAACGAGGAGAAGTTGCCTACCAATTGGAACTTCCTCCGCATCTCTCCAGAGTTCATGATGTCTTTCACGTTTCTCAACTCAGGCGTTGCTTCTCGAATCCTATCTGTGGAGTGGACTACGAAATGCTTGATCTCCAAGATAATCTCACATATCGGGAATATCCCGTTCGCATCCTTGATCAAGCCGAGCGTACCACTCTACGCCAAAATATCAAGTTTCTCAAGGTTCAATGGTCACACCATTCCGAGAAAGAAGCTACTTGGGAAAGGGACGATCGTCTTCAACTTGAGTACCCCATCTTCTTCCCGACGGATCCTAAATCTCGGGACGAGATTCTTTTGAGTCGGGGCGAGTTGTCACACCCTAGCTAGTTCATGCATTAGAATGTTTGCATCATGTTTACTTTGATCAGAAACTTGAAATGGGGATGAACAGAACCCCCAGCACCCCCCCGAAAACAACTAGGGTTTACTAAAATCATTTTCAATGAACCTGAAATGCCCTTCTAAAATGTCCATCATTTTTGTCTTGGTCTAGAACCTCTGCCAAAATTGGTTCACATTTTTCTAGGACACATAAGGTCACTGGATTAAATCATTACCTATTTGCATTTGGGCATTTAAATGCTATAAAATAATTCAAATGCCCAAATAATTCCGGATTTAAGTGAGGGTTGTTAGGAATAATCCCAACAGAGCCCACAATTAATTTCAGGATTTATGAAAACGTTTTAGTATTTTTAATAAAGCCCAACAGTTACAGAAAATTAGAAAAACCAAAAAATAGAATAAAGAGAGGGAGAGAAAGGCCACAGGCCACTTACCTGGCTGGCCCGGCCCATCTGGCCCGTGCCACTCATCACCTACCTCTGCCAGTAGGCAGAGGAGGGACACCGCGACGCCGCCGAGCTCGCCACGCCACCTCCCTGCCTGCCTACCCTCGCCCGCGCTAGCGCAACGCCTCGAAACGCTTCCTCGGTGCCGCCCCGACCTCACCGACACCCCATTCGCCCCCCTGCACCTCTCCCTCGCCTCTCCTCACCATGGCCGACGCTGCCGCGCCCGCGCAGCCGTAGTTCTCGCAGCCACCGTTGTCCTCGCGCCGCCCCGTCGTGTCCCTGAGCTTCGCCGTCGTCCGCTATGCCGACCTAGCCGAGCCCCGAGTGCTCGCACGCCCTACACCACCTCCACTGACCCCGTCTTCACCGCCCGTCGCCGGAGATCCACTTCGCCGCCCCGCTCGCTCCGGCTCGTCCGCGACTCCTCTGACCCGTCCGTCTGACTCGCCGTGAGCTTTTGCCTCTCCTCCCCTCTCTGTTATCACTGTTGCACGCCGTAGCCGCCGCGTTTCTATCACCCGCACGCGCCGCCGCCTGCTCTCGTCGCCGACGTGCCCCCGGCCATCTAATGGACCGGCCGTAGTGCCCAACCTGCACGCCGTGCTGTGTAGAGCCCGTAGGTGCCACGCCCGCGCCACCACGGCCACCGCAACCACATCGCCGCGCGCACCCGAACGCCGGCCACCGCCTCGAGCTCGTTTCCGACAAGCTCCGGCCGCCCTAGCTGCTGCTGCTTGCTGCAACGAGGGCGGGTGAGCACCAGCTCCCCGTAGCTGCACTCCGCTGGCCATTCGGTCGCCGGAGCAGCGAGCCCGAGCCCTCCGCCGCATCTGCTGCCGCCGCCGGCTGAACGCCGGTGGATAGCCGGTTTGACCAGGGGGTTTGACCTCCCATGGATCTATGACAGGTGGGACCCAGCCCGGCTAATTAACCTAGGTTAGGGCTAACTAAATTTAGTTATTTTAACTAACCACTGACACGCGGGACCCACTGGTCAGTTGACCTGGACCGGCCCCATTGACCTGGTGACGTCACCCTAACGCAATGCTGACGCAATAACTCATTTACTGGATTATTCTTATACAGGAAATTCCAGAAAATGCTACAAACTTCAAAAATTCATAGAAATTAATCTGTAACTCTAAATGCAAAGATTTATATATGAAATTTGATCAGAAAAATCGAATCTTTCCATCTGTACTGGTTTCATGCATGTCAGAACACTTTAACCTTGCTGTTCAGATGAAACAAGTTAATGCACTAATATCACCTCTTATTTTGGGTTAGCATTTGAATCCTTGATTCAAATGAACTCAAACCAATCTGTTCTAAGTTGCATTAGCCAAAATACACTCATTTTGCAATGTCATTGCATGCATCATATTGTTGCATATCGCCATGTGATGATTATGTTTTGATGTGTTCTTCGTGGTAGGTTCTGCCTTCGAGGATATTCACGACTATCCAACTGAAGGGCAGTATCCCACTACCACTCTGTCAGGCAAGCAACCCCATTGATCATTTCGATACAACCCCAACTTCTCGCTTCTGCTCTCGTTTACTGCATTAAGACAACGCGTTTCAAACTGCTGTGTGTTGCCGTAGTTGAACCCACTTCCTCTGCATGACCTGTCGTTGCCACAGTAACTAGATGAAACCCACTAGCATGTGTAGGAGTTGATTGAGCCATGTTTGTGTTTCCTACCATGCTATGCCTGCTATGCTTAGAGTCATGTCAGGTCTGGCTCATCGGGGTGATGAACTAGAGTGAATGGTTGTGTCGGTAATGAGAGTGAAGTGTTCAATATGATTTGGTAAAGGTATCGATGAGAGGCCATGTAGGAGTACATGGTGGATTGTTTCATTGAGGTCGTCCTTAAGAACTGAGATCTGTATGTGTGATCTAAGATCAGCTACTACCACGCGTTGGGGCCGAAACCAATGGACCCTCTCGACTTATTAACCACTCTTGTCCTCTGTCCAGGAGTTGCAAGTAGTTTCTGGTGTTTGTAGTATGGTGGAGGCTGTGCGCAGCGCTGACCTTAGGGGTGGGCTGTGATGTGGTAGGCATGTGGCACGGTGTACCGAGTCGCCCGTTTGGTGCAGGAACCCTGCACACATCGTTTGGGGCCGTTGAGGACACCCTGGCTGGATTTCCTTGCGGATTGAACCCGAATAGGCGATAAACCTGGACTAGGGACTCATGTGTTTAGTCAGGTCGTGGCCGACACCCTCGCTGGGCTTCCGTTTGAAGGTTACCGAGTACATGTCGTGTAAACGGCGATAAGTGGTGGAAGCGTGTGTGAAGAAGTACACCCCTGCAGTGTATAAAAACTATTCGCATAGCCGCGTCCGCGGTAAAGGACTACTTGGTCGCTTATGCAGTTCATAGACAAGTTAATGGTTACTACTAAAAGACTCAAGATAAGTGTGAGTACCGCGGATGGCCCTCTCGTAGGATGACGAGGGAGGATCCACGGTGGAGTATTGTGATGGTGATTAGTGGACTCGTGTGCGAAAACTATTTTACAAGTGGTGTCTTGTAGGATAGCTTAACCAAGAGTCAAAGCTGGCTTGCTGCAACAACTCCACTTCTCTTCTTGAGAATGTGCATGTATAGTAGGATTTGTTGTAAGACTTGCTGAATACCTTTGTACTCATGTTTCTTTAATTACTGTTTTCAGACGACAACACCACCCCCTCAGATGGGTTCTATGTAGATCTCAACATTGATGAGTGACTTGCCACCCAGGTGCTGATCTGAGCTTGTGAAGGGCCTGTGTAGATAGACAGGCTTCATCAAGCCTTCTTTCTTTCTAGTGTCAGTACTCAGACTAGTTGCTTCCGCATGTGCTTGTATGTTTGTATGACTTGAGTGTTGGGTCATGTGACCCCTACCTGTATGGATATGTTATGTATGGCTCTCCGGAGCCTTTAAATAAAGTACTTTGAGTTGTAGAATTTTGTTGTGATGCCATGTTGTATTTACACATATCGAGCATATTGTGTGTATGATTGAAATGCTTGGTATGTGTGGGATCCGACAATCTAGTTGTTTATCCTTGGCAGCCTCTCTTATGGGGAAATGTAGTCTTGTGTCTCCACTGAGCCTTGGTAGTCCGCTACAGCCCGGTTTACCAGAGTACTGCTAGCCCAGCACTACTGCTCCGGAAAACTCAGACTGGCCGGCATGTGTTTTACTTCGTTCCTGTGTCTGTCCCTTCGGGGAAATGTCACGCGGTGACATCCGGAGTCCTGCCTAGCCTGCTACAGCCCGGGTTCCCGGAGTCCTGTTAGCCCAGTGCTACAGCCCGGATTCACACGCTGCTGACCGACATGCTCGATGTTGATTCATGTATGCCTGTCCCCGTAAGTTAGCGCCGCTTGGGGTTCACGGCTAGCCATGTCGGCCCGTGTTCTCTGTCATACGGATGCTAGCGACACTATCATATACGTGAGCCAAAAGGCACGAACGGTCCCGGGCCATGGTAAGGCGACACCCGTGGGAATACCGTGCGTGAGGCCGCAAAGTCATATGAGGTGTTACAGGCTAGATCGGTGTGACTTAGAATCGGGGTCCTGACACAAAGGTTGGTACTCGCCCACGGGTTTCATTTCTCTATTTGTGTTGTGATACTGTTTAGATACTGTCGTGGGAAACTGGTATTGTCCTTGAGAAGTGCTTCATCTGTGATGTTTTAAATATTTCCTTTCCTTTTTTCCGAGCAAAAAGAGATGCTAGCATTTAGTTGTCCTCTTGTCTTTGCATAGCAGGATCATCTTCCTCTGAAGAAGAATACGGAGTACGTGAAGTGACTAGTTTCGATTATGCCAAGATGAAGAAGCCCTGTCTATCTTCTCATCAAAAGGAGCAGTTGAAGGATGGTTACATTACTCCCACAAGACCAAACTAACTTCAGCTCAAAAGGACTGAGAGATCTCCATCTTTTTGATGTGATGCGCAAGTACAATGCTGTTCTAGGATTCTTTCCGGTGAGTCCATTTTTTAAAAGTGTGCTCTACATGGACCATGTAGGTGCCTGTTTAAATTGTCAATTCATAGTACAGTTTGCTTTATACTAATCACTTTTTTGTATTTGTGCAAACAGGGGTGCTCAGCTTGATTTCAATGGGAACTGCACAAAATGTTTATGAATACATCGAATCATTCATTACCACCACAAGAAAGGAGGTGTCGATACGTTCAAGGCCTTGCAACATATAAGGGTGAAATCATACAAGCTACGCGTGAATTTGGTTGATTTTGGTGGAACTGCACAAAAAGAACAGCTGGTTTATTTAGCACGAGGTGCCATGTCAATGTCCGAACTGATGGCAAACCCTGCCCATTCCACAATTGTAGGCATTTGATATTTTGGAATGGGAAAACCTTGTCAAAGTTTGCTCATTGATGCACAAAAACAACAAGCATTTGACATTTTGGAATGGGACAACCTTGTCAAATTTTACTCATTCATGTTAGCAAGAAGACATGCGTTTGGTATTTTTGAATGAGACGCCCTTTGCTGTGAGCAGCGTTGATCTAATTTTATTTATTGTTTAGTTGTGAAGTAAATATTGGCTCTAAAATGTGAATCGCTGAGATGCATAATCGTCGATTGTTTTGAATGTTCTCTATGAATTGACAGGCCTGTGTGCTTGATTGCAATGTACAGGAACGCTAAAAAGCAGCTAAACTCTTTGTACTCCCTCAGTTCCTTTTTACTTCGCATATTAGATTTCTTTCATGTCAGTTGATTTTACATTGTGAATGTTCATACTTTTTTCTAAAAGATTGGCCAAAGTAGAGATACTTTGACTGCAGACAAAACTTGTATGCAGACTAAAAAGGACTGGATGGAGTACATGTGAAACTGCTGCAAACGAGGTGATCACCCTGGGAATAATCCTAGTACGTATTGTTTTGCATGTTCATCCAATGCCAGTGATACAAGAATTCGAACTAATCGAACTAAATTCATACATACACGGTCGGATTTTATATAAACATGCCGGATTTCATTACATTTCATACATTCTTCAACTAAAAAGGGGTGCATTGGAGGTATAGTTAATTAACCAAATCTACCCACCTGTGTCTGGCTGAGCCAAACAGAAGCTTATTCTCCAGCGGACTGAACTTCAGTGACTTAACTGCAGGTGCAGTTCCGTAACTAACATGTGGCCCAGATGCCTATTGGGCCCATGTGTCAGTGACCCAATTGCACCAGCAGTTAAGTAACTGAAGCAGCGTCCTTCTCCAACATAGCTCTCCGACTCCATGTTGCCGCCAAGAAGCTAATCGGCCGTCAATGGTCAACCCGCCTAGCTTGGCTTCAACCGGAGAGTAGCAGCGGTGGCCTTACTTGGAACCGAGCAGCGGCGACCTACCGTGTTCTACTCTTCATCGTTTTCTGTGTGGCGCGGCCTCGTTGGCAGCGGGGTGGGGCCTCGACGGAGCCGGCGATGTCCTCTATCTCGTTGCCGGCGGGGCGGCGCCTCGGCAGAGCGGGGGAAATCCTCCCCCTCGTTGCCGGCAAGGTAGGGCCTCGGCTGAGCCGGCGATGTCCTCTGCCTCGTTGTTGGCGCCGCGGGGCCTCGGCGGGGCAGGGCCTCATCGACGCCAGCGGAGCGGAGACTTGTCGGAGCCGGCATTGTCCTCTGCCACGTTATTGGCGGGGCGGGGCCTCGGCGGAGCAGGGCCTCGGTGGAGCCGGCGGTGTCCTCTGCCACGTTGTTAGCAGGGTGGTGCCTCTGTAGAGCCGGCGGTGTCCTCTGCCTCGTTGTTGGCGCCGCGGGGCCTCGGCGGATCAGGGCCTCATCGACGCCAGCGGAGTGGGGACTCGACGGAGCCGGCATTGTCCTCTGCCTCGTCCACTTCATCGCCCTCTTTGTAGGAGGCCGCAGCCTCCGCCACCCGCATGCGGTACCGCCAGCGCTCGAGGCGGCCCTCGCAGGCGGAGTGGTACGAGTCGAGCAGCGCCTCCTGCTCTGCCCGCTCCGCGGCGATCTGCTCCTCCGCCTACAGGTGCTCCTGGAGGAGATGGTGGTTGTAGGCGGCGTCGGCCTGCACCTCCCGGAACTGCTCCTGACGCTTCTGCCTCACCGTGTCCATGTATTGGGCACGGGCCTCGCCGATGGTCATGGTGCAATGCACCGGCGAGGATGGCGCGGAGGAGGGGGTTGGCGCCGGATCGTTGACTACCATGTTCTCCATGGGACATCGTCGTCCTCCCGCTGCCGGCCGGCCAAGCAGTCAGCAGCAATGGCTGCCATCTCCTTGTGGTCCGTCATTCGCCCGTCCCGAAGAGCGCTGGAGCTCGAGAAAGCTATGGTGGGTAGTAGTGGTGTGGACAGGAGAAAGGGAACGGAGGCGGATGACTATGGCTATGGCCGGCGCAGCAGTTTATATAGCAATGGTGGGCGGCGGCGCGACGGACGTGTGGCACCGGAGTAGCCGCCTCGGCAACCACGTATCATTAATGTGGGCGGCAGATGGACGGACGGACGACACTTGTGTCTTTTGAAGGCGTAGCAATCGCCTACACCGGGAAGCGGGGCGAGCGGCGCTGACCGTTTCGGGTGGAAAGCACGCGGGGGGCGAGGGAGGCGGTCTGGGTGGGCCAGGGCAGCCAGACTCATGCTTGGCACCAGGTCGGTCCAGCAGCCGGACATGCTGGCTCGGCAGCGAGCTCGCCGAGCTGAGCGACGAGAATCAGACGATGGACGTAGCTTCCGACCAGGAGCCGGCACCACTGTCCAAGCCAGTTCATGCCATGTTCACCATAGAGCAGGTGCGGCCGCACTTCGACGCCCTAATGGCGGAAGAGCTACCAGCGTAGGAGGACCTGTGCTGCAACCTCCGTCTCGTCAACGAGCACCGGTGAACAAGCGAACGGCAATGCCGTCGCGGACATGTGGCCCTATGATCCTGGCTTCCCGAATGAGCAGCGGGCGCTGTATCAGAGCATCCGTAGGGCCCGCGAGGCCCTCTTTGTTGTCCTTTGAGTTGTTGCGCTCGCCATGGCACCGCTGTCTCGCGTTGTCAACATGGCCAACAGACATGAGGAATGAGAGATGACTTTACTTGGAGAGGATGACAGTGGGGACCCACCAGGGCCATAGCCGCACGTTCGCAAGTGCCTCCTTATTATATACTACAACTGTAATTTTTTTTTTTTGCTTCCTCCTAGTTTCCTGACATCATGGTCCCACACCATTATCAACCTATGTAGTCAATAAACAAGAGAATTGCACAAGGAGCGGCCGATAGCTGGGACCAAGCAGCTCGAACAGTATTTGTGTTTTTGAGGTGTGAGCACTGCAGAGTTTTTCTTGAGCGATGTTTTCGTTTTTTTAGACTAGAGCGATGTGTTCGTTGTTGGTCAAAGAAGAGCAGGGTATTAACTGGGCGGGTTGTGGCCCGTCTAGCCCAGGCCAGATATCCAGCCCAGATATTAATTTTTTTCATGCTGAAAATGGCTAGCCCAGCTATACTTTTTTTTTTTGAGGAATACCCAGGCAAGGTCAACTTGTTATTCTCCGCCCCGCTGGGCTGCAAATCTTTCCAAGGAGGGATGCCTTAGGCTTAACAAGAAAATGGGCTTTAAGAAATAATAAATGGGATGTAATTATAAAAACTGGGCTGTGACTATAAATAAATGCACCAAACAAGTAATTAGTTTATAAAATATTATTTTTGGATTTTGAAAATTTTAATTTCATTAATTGTTGCGCGCGCAATGTTTCGTTGGAGTTTTACGTAAGAAAAATTTGTATTGAAATTGTATTTAATCTGACTAGAAATTTAGGGATAAAATTATTTCGGATCCCATCAAAATGTGGGAAATTTTATTGAATTCTGTTTTGAATGGTTGGTTGAAATTATTAATTGTTGTCCTAGCTAGAAAATTGGGATGTACTTTTAACAAACTGTAAATGGGCTGTAGTAAATTCCATTAGAATTCAAAAATGGGTTGTACATTCTTGCAAATCACAAATGGGCTATAAGTTCTCTGCCACACACTTGTGGGCCTACTAAGTTGACGCGTCCCCTAAAAAAATTTGACGCGTATGCAAGGCTTTATCAACTTATAGTCAACACAAGGTTCTAGCAACAGTGGCCGTTGGATGTCCATCCAACGGATGTCGTGCTTCTTCTTCAATCCCGGATAGTCTAGCTTCACCCGCCCAAAAGATGATTCCTCCCCTGACATCTGGGGCGCACCATTTTGGAGGCTGACCTGTGGTCCTACTAAGTTGACGCGTACCAAGGGCTTTGTCAACTTAGTCAATATAAACGATTCTAGCTGCAGTGACCGTACGATGTCCATCCAATGGCCGTCATGCTTCTTCAACCTCTGGTCTTCTTGCTCCAGCTGCCCAAAGCAGCGCCGGTCGTGCCATGTGCTCCTGCCTCCCGTGGCCGGCTGTGCTGCCGCGGAGGCCTCACAGCCCCCTACTACTCCCACCGCTGGCTAGTGTGGGGACCCCGACTTATAAGTCGTGATCGCCGAATGCACGTGTACAGTGATCCCAGAGATCAATGCTCACTGAACACACAAAAGCTGAATAACAAGAGTCTTAAATCCGTACATACCGTCTTACACAAATTATGACCATTATGGTCAAGTCTTACCTAGATAAAGCCACAAGGGCTGAATACCAAATAAACTTAAGTAGCGGAAATCTTTGTCGATAAGTTGAACCCATGCCATCTGCCTTAACCCTACAGGCATTCTAACTGGGAAACGTCCTAGCTCGCATGTTCGTCTCCAAAGAACCCTTCTTCAAACTCATGTTCTTCCATGCCTGGCCAATTAAATAACCAATGGCAAGCCAATGAGTACTTTGAATGTACTCGCAAGCAACCCATGTTTTGGTTCAAGATACAACAATGCATGATATAGGTAAATTTTTGCAGAAAGCTAGTTTTGTTGTGCTATGACATGTTCAACAATTGGTAAAACATGCATCATACAAATTCAAGTAACCATAGGGACTGGTTACAGATATCAACATAAATGGAGTGGGCATCAACCCAACTCAATCATTTCAAGTCCTTTGACTTGACCCAAGTAGTTCTTCCCACTTATCCAAACACACACACTGGTTTGTAAACATGTGGACGTAGCCCAAGAGCGGTTACCCAACTGTCCTTGACCGTGGACACGGCTATTCGAATAGTTTTACACTCTGCAAAGGTTGCACACTTTACCCACAAGATCCGGGGAACTTCTGTGTCATCCATGTCCCACGGTACCTCAAGTACCCGGGGTAAGCACCCGATCACTATCTTTCCCTAGACGACACTAACATAGAGTCCACTCGATTGGTAGTAACCCCCGTGCCCAACATTTCACATCTTAAAATTGTGGAGCCTCGCTCCCATATTCATCACATACCACAAGCACGGGGTACCAACGGTGTGTCCGGTGCCCTGTGAAAACAGTCATGGCCGCCCTACCTGGCATGACCCCGTCCTGAGAGAGCGCAACAACGACTCTCCCGCCACTAGTAATGCGGGCTCCAAGCTAGTATCGGCCTAAGTAATCAATAATGCCCTTTCACATATAAGGGTAGAGTGGTTGCGCATGTAAGGTTGGAATAACGGTCGCAACTTAAACCAATCCGTTTTGAAAACAACACACACACTTGCCTCGGTACACCACTTCGTCATCAAGTGGTTACCCCACTCATTATCTCCTTCGGGCATAAGTGGCACCCGACAGGGTTTTCGAAAAGTCTTTTGAAAGTACTCTGCCTCCTTCACCATGCATATACCCATCCCATATGCGTAGCAGCTACCATAGCATCCTATCTACTCCCACCGGCATAACCCTCATAGGAAGGTAGGGTCATGCACAATGCAAGTATCAACACGGAAGTAACAGAGGCAACCCACCAAAGTGGTTACCATCTCATCATGATTCCGATGCAACAATAATAAAGTGCTATATGAAATGCATAAAAAAGGTTTCATAGACATGGTCAAAGGGCTGTTTGCCTGGCTCAGCAAAGTCTTCTGGGTCTTCAAAGTCTCCTGGTCCAACTCCTTCGTCAGCAACGCAATCTATCGTCGCAAAATAATAACGAAAAAAATAAGGCAACAATAAAACAGAAAAACCAAAGTGCTCAGAAAAATGTCAACTCATTTTTGTTAAATACTAGGGTTAAAACTAAGAAGGGGAAAATTCTTATTTTTGGATTTGGAGCTACAAGGACAGAGCAATGGATTTTCAAACAAGGATTCAATTGCTCAAATTTGAATTTAAATTTGAACAGCACACAAAAGTTGGTTGGGCATGTATGAAAGTTACACCATTAAATAGGTGAGATTTTTACAAGAATTTAGGAGCTGGAATTATTGCATTTGGATATTTATTTAATCCTGTGGAATTTTTGCAAGTTTGCACAGAAAATAAAAGGCAAGAGGGCATTGTGCCACTGGGCCAGAAAGGCCACAGCGCAGCAGGCCCGGAGGGGATCTAGCACAGGCGAGCCGGCGCGCGCGTGCGCGCCAGGTTTTCAAACCTGACGGGCGGGCCCGGGCGTCAGCGAGAGAGAGAGGGGCGAGGGAGAGGTGAGGATGATAGGCAGGGCCCGCCTGTCATCTCCAACCTCGCGACCAGAGGGGTCGGCGAGCTCACCGGCGACGCTACAGGGCACGGCAGGTCAAGCGGGTGGCACCGTTGGACTCAGGGGGGTGTCACCGTTCGGGTGGTGGTGTAGGTGGTCGCCGGAGCAGCCTGGTTCACCGGCGACGAGGTCACATGGCGGAGATGCCTCGGGCGTCGGTGGTCCCGGCCGTTTCCGGCTGCAAAAAGAGTGGGGGAAGAGAGGGGAAGGGTTAGTGATTCCGCGCGGTTCCAGATCGAGAGAGAACGGGGGCAGAGGAGGCCTGTACCGCGCGAACGCCGACGAGCCGAGGCGGCGGAGCTCGAGCTCGATCTCGAGCTCGGGTGGCTCTGGAGACAAATGGGTGGTGCGGGAGGTGGACTAGGAGTGTGGGGGAGCGACAGGGAGTGAGAGAGAGGCTCAGGGTGGCCTTATATAGGCTGGCCGAGGTCCACCGTAGGCGCGGCCTACGGGTGCCCGCTGGATCGGCTCGGGTGGCCGTTAGAGAGGGAATGGAGGGCTCGGGGGTGTTCGCGGGAGTGGTCTAGGGTGCCAGGGAGAGAGAGGAGGAGCGGGACAAGCTGCGGGCGGGCCACAGGGGCGGCGCGAGCATTGGCCGAGCGGGGCGGTGCTCTGGCGCGAGCTGCAGGAGAGAGAGGAGCGCGCGGGAGCAAGTGGGTGGCCTGCTGGCGTGGAACGGACGTCGAGGGGCATCGACTGGCGCGCGGGGGAGGCTCAAGGTGGTCGGGGGCGCGGCGTCAATGGCCGGGTGCCCTGCCAGGCACTCCAGAGCGCGACCTTGGCCGGCATCCACGGCTTTCCCGCGTCCGCGCGCATCCACTTGCGTCTGGCAGCTGTAGGGGGCGTGGGCAAAAGCTGGGGAGAGCCTTGGATGCTCTGGAAAGCTGAGGGGAGAGAAGGAGGCTGAGAGAGAGAGGGAGGAATCCACTGTCCAGAGAAGAAAAATGGGGTTCTCCCCCCTCCATCATTGCTTCCTCGGGCAGAGAAGCACACAGGTGCTAGATGGGAACTAGGAGGGGTCGTGGTAAAGATATCAGCTCATGGAGATTAGTGGAAGGGGTTGAAACAAGCATTTTGAAATTCTGCCAGAAGGTGTTTGATGGTGGTTTGGGCAAGTAGATGATTTCCATTTGTCATGAGACTTCACAGGGTGAAATGGCACATATAATTAGGGCCTTCCACCAATTTTGAGCTCATTTGGGCAAAGCTGCCAATGCAACTTTTGTTAACCCTAGAAATTAGCAGAAATGAACTTGTGCAGATCTAGTTGAGCAATTCATTTCCCCTTGATGCACCACTTGGTGTAGTGGCCTCATTTGGTCATGTGAACATGATCACAAAAGTTGGGTCAAGGAGAGAAAGTTTGTAGTACAAAGTTGTTCAAATTTGATTCTGGTCAGAGAGGGTTTTGGGGCATTTTGGTGAACCAAAATGACCTTAATTGAGGTGAGGCTTTGCAAGGTGATCACAATACGCATTTGTGACTTGCTGGACTTCCCTGGATTTTTATGAAAATATTTCCTGTAGAAATATTTCAAATCCTTGAAATGGGCAGAAATGGTTTTGGGAGGTTTTGTCCAATACTTTGAACATGACCATGTGTTGAAACTTTTATATATGGAAAATATATGTCTACTGAGTTACCCTGATTTTTGTCAAATATTTTTGAAACAATAAAATATTTTTTCCCTATTAAAGACCATTTCTGGCCTTAAGAAAAGCTTTTAAATAAAATAGGAAAATAACTTTTAAAATTATATTTTTGTGGTTTATGGGAATCCTATATCTAATAGGTTTCAAATATACTCGTTGAATATTTTTCATACCCCAAATCAAGTACTTGCAGTGCAAACCTCAATTCAGGGGTTTTTGGAAAACTAATTTTTGTAAATACTTTTTGGCCAAATTATTTTTGTAAGAAAATACTATATTGCACTATACACATGCCATGGTCATTGGGCAGAAGTTTGGGGCAGGGAGATGAAGTATATAAAGTGGAGTAGTTGACTTTAAAGAGCACTTGAAAATCACAGAGAGAAAACCAACTCCAAATAAAAAGACAAAAAATGCAAAAGTTTTTAATTGGTCTAAATTTTCATGCTTTATTAATGCAAATGACATGTTACAAAATGCAGGGTGTGACAGCCAGGCCCTGCGGCGACGGCAGCCTCACACCGCAACCGAACCAGTGAACCCTCGTACTCCTCTCCGCGTGGGCATCCACTGCCATGTCTTCCCCGGCTCTGCGTCGTTCCCTTCCTAGGCCTTGCCGTCGTCCACTGCCTTGGTGCTCTTGACGCGGCGTGGTCCATGTGGTCAACGAAGGACTTCCATCGGAAGAGTACTGTATGTGGAGAGGCTGACAGCTGGGTCCACGGCCGCAGCAAGGAAGTGCCTCCTTATTACACGGAAAATAATGATTCCTCCACCTGACAGCAGGGACCCACCGGACGGGCCACCGTATTTCATGAAAAAAAGTTTCCCCCCTGACTGCTAGGACCCACCAGCTACATCTTCGCACGCGAGGAAGTGCGTCCATATTATGGGCAAAAAAATGATTCGCCCCCCTGACTGCTGGGACCCACCAGCTACATCTTCGCACGCAAGGAAGTGCCTGACAGTCCGGACCCATCTGGTCGAAGCGTATGTAGCATTGTCATTCTGGTCACGAACGTGTACATACATACTGGTTGATGTAGAGGCGCACACGTGTCGTAGTAGAGGCGCGCACGTAGCATGTACACGTACGTACATCGACCAGGGTGCAAGAAAGAAAATACGGCCACGTACGTACATACGGGCGGGGTCTCGAACGCCTACTCACGCATAGTTACGGCCAGGGCTCGTGTACATGGCTGGGTCGGAACGGAGAAGCTGCGCCGTCGTCGTGTTCATGGGGAGGCAACCGGCTGGGTCCGAACGGAATGCGTCATCGTGTTCATCGGGAGCCAACCGGCTTGGATGGAACAGCTGATGGAAATGAGGCCTAGCGTACCGCAGAACGGAGGAAACGGCCTTGTGTTCGACAGGCCACAGTCGAAACGGGATCCTGTTCATCGGGAGGGGTCTGGCGTACCGCAAAACGGAGGAAATGGACCTCCTACGGTCGAAACGGGGTCCTGTTGATCGGGAGGGGTGTGGCGTATCGCAAAACGGAGTAAACGGACTTGTGTTGGAGTGCTACGGTCGAAACGGGGGTCATGTTCATCGGGAGGGGTGTGGCGTACCGCAAAATGGGACTCCACGGGATAATGTTCATCTCCACCGTCGATTGCCTCCACGGGCTACTATTCATCCTCCGTCGACTGCCTCCACAGGCTCCTGTTCATCCACCGTCGACCTCCTCCAGCCTACACTTGCGACTGTTCATCCACGGGCTCCTGTTCATCCAGCCTCCACCGCTCCTCCACCGGCTACTGTTCAGCCAGCCCTCTCCACGGGGTCCTGTTCAACCACCCCTCCATGGGCTACTGTTCATCCAGCCCTCCTCCGGCTACTGTTCAACCAACCCTCCACCGGCTACTGTTGAACTAGCCCTCCATGGGGTCCTATTCATCCAGCCCTCCATGGGGTCATGTTAATCCATCGGCTCGATCGATCGGGGTACTGTTCATCCAGTGGCAACGGCCTCTACTACCACGAGGTCCTGTTCATCCAACCCCCCACCGGGAACTATTCATCCAAACCGCCTCAACAACGCTCACTGTTCATCCAGGGAAGGAGGCAACAGTGTTCGATCGGCTTCAGTTAGCAGCAGTAGCGAAGGAATCACACGAGTTCAGTTAACAGCAAGAGATCAATCGATCGCTCGGGTTCAGTAACGCGTAGCCTGCAGTGCAATCGCTCGGGTTCAGTTAGAGCCCAACACGTTGCTCGGGTTCTGTTAGAGCCCAACGCCTCGCACACACGCGCGTACGTACGAGAGAAACGCGCATCGCTCGGCCCCCGACCACCCACCGTAACCGGGAACTCCCCGATATTTTCCTCGCCCTCGCTTCTACCACGGTTTTTTCCGTCATGGACGGCCCAAAGAATGTCATGCAGCTGCATCTCCGGCTCGCCCAGGACGAAAAGCCCATTTACTGTCATATTTTTTTGTCATAGAAGTAGGACCCCACCACATCTATGATGATACCGGGTTTTGTCACAATTATCGTCATAGAAGTGTCATAAGTATGACAGAAAAAAAATCGTTCGGCCCAAAATGTCACGGATGTGTCTTTTTTTGTAGTGTGCACTTATGATTGGAACTCTAGCAAGCATCCGCAACTACTAAAAATCATTAAGGTAAAACCCAACCATAGCATTAAAGTATCAAGTCCCCTTTCTCCCATATGCAACAACCCCCTTACTCGGGTGTATACTTCTTTCACTTAAGCAACCGACTATAAGCGAATCATGAACGTATTGCAACACCCTATAGCGGGTGGAATCCTTCACGTGTGCGCGGCACGGAAGGCACCATAGGACAGCCCAAAAATAAAACATACAACTCAAACCAATCTAGATCATCAATCAACCCAAAAACAAAAGAAATCTACTCAAAACATCATAGGATGGCAACACATCATTGGATCATAATATGCAGCATAAAGCACCATGTTCAAGTAGGGGATTACAGCGGGGTGCGGGATAGTGGACCGCGTAAAAGAGATGAAGATGGTGATGAAGAAGGTGATGTTGATGAAGACGATCACCGCGGCGATGGTTCCCCCAGTGGCACTCCGGCGCCACCGAAAGAGAGGGGGGAGAGTCTCCCCCTTGTGCTTCCTCCTCCATGGCCTCCCCCCTAGACGGGGAGAGGTTCTCCCTCTGGTCCTTGGCCTCCATGGTGATGATAGCCCCCTCCGGGATCCTCCTCCATGGCCTCCGGTGATGATAGCCCCCTCCGGGATCCTCCTCCATGGCCTCCGGTGATGATGGCCCCCTCTAGCAGGGTGCCAGTGAGGGCCTATAATGGATTTTTGTGTCTATAGATGCTTGCGGTGGCGGAACTTCCGATCTAGGTTTATTTCAAGGGGTTTTGGTCTTCATAGAAATTTTTTGCGTCGGTCTCACCTCAAGGGGGTCCATGAGGAAGCGACAAGCTAGGAGCACCCTCCCGGGGGGTAGGGCACGCCCCCTACCATGTCGTCTCCTCCGGAATCTTCTGGTCCAACTCTTGTGCTTCGGGGTTCTGTTTTGGTCAATAAAAAAATTACCATAAATTTTCAGCCCATTCCGAGAACTTTTATTTCTGCACAAAAAATGACACCACGGTAGTTTTGCTGAAAATAACGTCAGTCCGGGTTAGTTCTAATCAAATCATACCAAAACCATATAAAATTGTTGTAAACATGGCATGAATACTTCATAAATTATAAATACGTCGGAGGCGTATCAGCATCCCCAAGCTTAATTCCTGCTCGTCCTTGAGTAGGTAAATGATAAAAGAAATAATTTATGAAGTGTGAATGCTAGCATAGTGCGTAAATTTCATCAATGATAGTTCCAAACACTTTTTCTAGCATTATTCTTTATCATAAATAGTAGATTATTTCATAAAAACTCCCATGATCAAGTATCAGGCTATTCACATGTTAAAGTTTAGACCATAAAGTTTCTTGAAAATTAACAAACCATGTTCTTAGTCATCAAACAATTGTGATTCATCTTATTCTCAGGACGGGTCTATGTAAGAGGTTTGATTTATAAAATTCCACATACTCAACTATCATATAGTCTTCCATGATTGCTAACACTCAAAGCATATTTTTAGAACAAATACCATCCGTCGAACACAAAGAAAGATAGGGGCTTAATGTTTCGCTTCCCAACTTACTTATCATATAGATAATTGTCAACAGTAATAATTCATGATCAAATATATTTGAATGACCATATATGCTTAGATCTTTCCCCATCACATGATGCTTGCAAACTAAAGAGTAGGTTGGAATGAGAAGGAATACTACTGACACTTGCATAAAAGTAAAAGATAGGCCCTTCGCAGAGGGAAGCAGGGATTTGCAGGGTGCCAGAGCTTGAAGCTTTTAAAACAGAGATGAAAATAATTTTGAGAGGTACGCTTTCATTGTCAACATAAAAACCAAGAGTTCTCACCATCTTCCATGCTAGACACATTATAGGCGGTTCCCAAGCAGAAAGGTAAATTTTTTACTCCCCCTCCACCAACAATCACACTCCACGGCTGATCTGAAATAACGGGTACCGTCCATACCAACAACAGTCCTGGGGGAGTTTGTTTACATTATTTGCGATTTTTTTTTATCTTTTGATTATAGTACTAGGCATCCCCATTACCATCCACTCTCTCGTGAATGATAAGTGAATAAACACTCATCGTGACAATAACCCACCTAGCATGGAAGATACTGACAACCCCTAGTCGCTACTTGAGCGATTCGGTCATACAAAACAGATTATTATTTGAAGGTTTAGAGTTTGGCACATACAAATTTACTTGGAACGGCAGGTAAATACCGCATATAGGTAGATATGGTAGACACTCATGGCATGAAATGGGGTTTAAGGGTTTTGGTTGCACAAGTAGTATCTCTACTCAGTACAAAATTTTGGCTAGCAAAAGATCCTAAGCAAGCACCACATGTTAGAGGATCCATAACAATATAACTTCTATGCAAATATACCCAAACATAACTCATTACGTTGTCTTCCTATTCCAACTTCAACTAATGTTCTCAAGTTTGAAAATAATTAATGGGGCTCACAATCATAGAAGATGTCCAGGATAGTATATGTGAAATCTCTCTTCCTTCAATATTCTTTAATGAATTTTTCAAGTGACCAATGTTGTGTTTGCTAACTTTCAATAAATTTTACCACCTATACTTCTCGTATGTGAAGTCATTACTCCGCATGGGATAAGCATATGAAGCATATATCATTTCATACTTATGATATTCAATTCATTCAACCATTTACTCATAGGATATAAGTGAAGCACGAGAGTAAATGACAAAACTACTCCAGAAAGATATAAGTGAAGATCAATGAGTAATTAAATAGTTAAATAGCCATGCAAGGGCTCTCAATTATTCAAAATTTCAGATCCAATGATTTTATTCAAACAACTAGTAAATGAAAATACGCTCCAAGAAAAACACATATCGTGTGACGAATAAAAATCTAGCTCCAAGTAAGGTATACCGATAGTTTCGATGATGAAAGAGGGGATGCCGTCTAGGGCATCCCCAAGGTTAGGCGCTTGAGTCTTCCTTGAATATTACCTTGGGGTTCCTTGGGCAGCCCCAAGCTTAGGGTCTTTCTACTCCTTATTCTCCTCATAGCCACGTCTCACTCAAAACTTGAAAACTTCAATCACACAAAACTTAACGAAACTTTGGTTCTGTCAAAATAAGATTCATAATTTTTCTCACACAATGCCTATTGTACCATATAATTTATTCGCTACTGCTGCTAAATGAAGCCAATCGAACCTGCCTCTTGATAAACAGTGACCATTGTTGGGGGTTGGATGAACAGTTCCCGGTGGGAGTTGGATGAACAAGACCCCTTGGTAGTAGTAGGCCCTTGCCGCTGGATGAACAGGACCCCGATTGAGGAGCCGCCACACCCGAGCCGGTTGGGGGTGGATGAACAGGATCCCGTGGAGGGCTAGTTGAACAGTAGCCGCTGGAGGTTGTATGAACAGGACCTCGTGGATGAACAGCACCTGGTGGAGGCTGGAGGAGCTCGACGGTGGATGAACAGTAGCAGGTGGAGGCTGGAGGAAGTTGATGGTGGATGAACAGTAGCCCGTGGAGGCTGGAGCGAGGCACTAGACGGTGGATGAACAGTAGCCCGTGCAGTCCCATTTTGCGGTACGCCACACCCCTCCCAATGAACAGGACCCCATTTTGACTGTAGGCACTCCAACACAAGTCTGTTTCCTCCGTTTTGCGGTACGCCACACCCATCCCGATCAACATCACCCCGTTTCGACCGTAGGAGCTCAAACACAAGTCCGTTTCCTCCGTTTTGCGGTACGCCAGACCCTGTTTCGGCTGTTCTGTCCAAGTCGGTTGGCTCCCATTGAACAGGACATATTCCGACCCAGTCTGTTGCCTCCCAATGAACAGGATGTTGTTTCTCCATTCTGACCCAGTCTGTTGGTTGCCCGATGAACATGACGTCATTGCTGCCGTCTGTTGCCTCTCCATGTACATGAGCCCTGGGCGTACATGTGTGTGAGTAGGCATTCGAGACCGCGCCCGTATGTACATACGTGGCCGTGTTTTTGGCATGTGGTTGTATGTACGTGTACACCGTTTAGACGGGACTGCCTGAGCTGCTACATCGGGGGCTCTACTACTACACGTGCCGCTGCTTGCTCGGCCATGATTCATCGTTGCAGAGAGACTGATCGACCAGTATGTACGTACACGTCCGCGACCAGGCAGACTACGTTATGTACGCTTCGACCGGGTGGGTCCCAGCTGTTAGGGTGGATCAGGTCGCACTTCCTTCCATGCGAAAATATAGCTGCTGGGTCCCAGCTGTCAGGGAGGATAAGGCAGCACTTCCTTCCGTGCGAAGATATAGCTGCTGGGTCCCAGCTGTCAGGGGGAGGAATCATTTTTTCGCATAATAAGGAGGCACTTCCTTCCGTGCAAAGAAGTAGCTGGTGTGTCCCAGCTGTCAGGGGTAGGAATAAGGAGGCACTTCCTTCCTTGTGAAGATATACGTGGTGGGTCCTAGCTTTTAGGGGGAGGAATAATTTTATTACCGTGTAATAAGGAGTCGGTTGCATGCGTGCGTCCATGGACCTGGTGCCTCCCCATGGTCAGCCTCTCCACGTAAAGTCCTCTTCCGATGACTCTCGTTGGTTGACCACGTTAACCACGTTGTGGACGGCAACGAGCCGGTGATGGAAAGACGCGGCAGTGGAGTCGCAGATGGGGAGGTGTGCGAGGGTTAACTTGTTCGGGTGCAGTGTGGTTCTGCAGTCGGCGGAGAATAACAGGAGGTGTGGAGGGATGGCTTGGCCGGCGGTGGGGTAGTGCTTCGCAGTAAAGCATGCTAAGCAGAGCTGCTAGCAGCCGGAGGCAGGAGCAAGTGGTCCCGGTGGTGCTGGAGGAAGAAGAAGAGAGATGAAGATGAATGCCAGCCGTTGGATGTAAATCCAACGGCTATTGATGTCAGAATCATTTGTTGACTAAGTTGACAACGCCTTGCATTGGCTTCGACCTATTGGCCCACATGTCAGCCTGCAAAATGTGGCATATATTTAACCCATGTTTTCTAGAATTTACAGTCCATTTGCTGGGCTGGGTGAACAAATAATTTTGCGTCATTGTGGCCCATTTAATTTTTTCTAATAAATCACAACCCATTTGCACTTTCTTGAAATACGCGAATTAGCTTGGCTTGTTCTATATTTTATGTTATGTTAGAAGGAGCAATTAATATACAAAATAAACCAGAGCTACACATTTTATTATATATAAAATTTACAAATTAGTGAGTTATTGCTCAAAAGAAAGTTGAGCGCGTTATTATTACATTGGTCCTTGGCTGCTGATGTTTAAGAAAAAGTAAAACCTACGCTGGGAGGCCCATAGGCCGGTACGTACATGATGGACCTAAGAAAATAAGTTCAAACCACTGTCTCGGTATGTAGTGGGCTACGAATGTTAAAAAACAAAACCTGGCCTAGCTGATACTTGTTCGCCCTCTGAAAAAAATGGTACCAGCTAGATCCCCGATACCCCTTTCTCGGAGAAAAAAATTTCCCTGATACCCCATAAAAAAGATCCCCAATGACAGTCGTCATAGGAAATTTATTTCGTTTATTGACTAGGTTGACAAACCTGTGGGCACCAACGTCAGTATACAATTAGGAGGAAGCTTTTTTCCAATGAGGCATTTGCTTGCGTACATCTTGGTCCTGGTTGGTCCCCACTGTCAGCCTCTCAGCATACGGTCCTCTCCAGATTCCTCTTGTTTGTTGAGCATGTTGACAACGGCATACGGCGGCGCCACGGTGAGCGCACACGGGCAGGAAAGAATCGGAGCCGTGGAAGACGCCTTCATTCTTTCGAACATAACGCACTAGCCCGGTGGCACAGCCCTCTCACCCAAAAGTTGTACTGCCCGGGTTCGATTTCAACTAGTGCAGTTAAAAATATCTAACACTTGCCAAAATTTTGTCCCGAGTTTACCCAGTTTTTCGCACACTCAACATTATCCTGCAATTTTGAAAATAGCATATCTTTTTCACTTTGCATCATACGAAGATTTGCTATACATGAATGTTGATCAGCATGATGTTAACTTGTTGTTAGTTCCATTTATTACCATGAATAAAATTTCCACCATTCTGTTATCAATGTTTGAAAAGTGCGTGTTCATTTAAATGCCCTGCCTCTGAAACATGCAGTTTCTTATCTGAAAATCACTTGGAAAAGCAGCCATCACCGGTGTTGGATTCGATGCCATGCTTCCTCAATCCCCCGGTAGCGTGAGGGGGAAATAAACTTCCGCACTGTGCTGGCGGTTGAGGAATGGAGCGAACTGGAATAAGAGGAGGCCGGCGGCGCGACTGAAGAAGCACATCAGACATGATTTTTTCAGTGGATGGCTCTCGGTGGCCTTTTTTTATGTCCCTCTGCACCAGTCTGTGGTGGACCAGCAGCCCATTTGCTGGGTGGGCCAATGTACAGAAAGAAACCCTTGATTTTTCATCAAGGCCCAAAAACAATGTAGTACTTTGTTTGTTTTGAGGCCTAAAACATTACGGCTAGGGTTGAGCGGGGGAGAGGGGAAGACAGGGCAAAAAGATAAATAAATAAATAGAGCTGATGCACCGTTGCTACCCTAACAAGCAGGTGTAATTCTTCTCGGAAAGGAGTACCATTGACACTCACACGTCACAATCCCATAGTAGACATTCTAACAAGTTCTCACACAAGTACAACAGAAAAGGTAAACATTCGTAGCAAACTCAGGTTCACAGGACACATTCATATTCATAACCAACATTCACAATCAACAACTCAAAAGATTCATATATACACAAGTTCAGCATGTCTATGCATCCAAATGATTCGTAGATCACAAGATGATATTCATAGATAACATTCACAAAAAGATTCAGATATACACATGTTCAGCATGTTTACGCATCCAAATGATTGAGGGATCACAACCAATATCATCCATGGACAAACTTTAATTACCTAGGGTACATGCTAGTAAATGGTCAAAATGACCCCTAGAATTTTCCAAATTTTCACATGACAGTTATAGTATGAACGTTAAACGTAGAAAAAATTTGAAGGCCGACAGAGGAAGCTCTCGTTCGTCATCAAACATGCATTGTTCCCTCTCGGAACCATGAGCCTTCTAGTGAGTTGCTCCGGCTTGTGAGGAGTGTGTGTCCAAACTTTCGTCAAACAGGCCAATTTTTTTACCACATCATCTTGGTGGCATGACATTATATCAAGAAAGGTTTCATGTTTTTCTGATCATTTTTTAATTTTTTGAAATTAAAATGCCATGGCACTTCATGCATGTGTTCATGCCGTGAGACCAATATGTTTGAAAATTCTTCTAATTTACTGGACATGGAATTAACTCGCACACGAGTACACAAATATGTTTTTTTTTCAAACCGTTATGGCTAGCCGTTGCATGTAGCTGTAGTTCAAATTTGAATTACGGTCATTAAATGGCTAGAAAATCACTTAAATGTCTTTAAAAGGTCAAATGAACCCTGAAATTTTCCAAATTTTCACATGACATTTGTATTAGTGCACGTTAAATGTAGAAAGAAATTTGAAGGTCGTAAGAGGAAGTTATCTCTCGTTCGTCAACAAACATGCATTGTTCCCTCTCGGAACCACGAGCCTTCTAGTGAGTTGCTCCGGTTTGTGAGGGGTGTGTGTCCAAACTTTCGTCAAACAGGCCAATTTTTTTACCACATCATCTTGGTGGCATGACATTACATCAAGCAAGGTTTCATGTTTTTCTGATCATTTTTTTATTTTTTGGAATTTAAATGCCATGGCACTCCATGCATGTGAACATGCTGTGAGACCAATATGTTTGAAAATTCCTTCTAATCTACTGCACATGGAATTCACTCGCACACAAGTACACAAATATGATTTTTTAAACCGTTATGGTTAGCTGTTGCATGTAGATGTAGTTCAAATTTGAAGTACGGTTATTAAATGGCTAGAAAATCACTTAAATGTCTTTAAAAGGTCAAATCAGCCCTGGAATGGAATTTTCCAAATTTTCACATGACAGTTTTATTAGTGCACGTTAAATATAGAAAAAAAATTGAAAGCCGTAAGGGGAAGCTATCTCCCGTTCGTCATAAAACATGCATTGTTCCCTCTCGGAAAACGAGCCTTCTAGTGAGTTGCTTAGGTTTGTGAGGGGAGTGTGTCCAAACTTTCGTCAAACATGTCAATTTTTTACCACATCATCTTGGTGGCATGACATTACATCAAGCAAGGTTTCATGTGTTTCTGATCATTTTTCATTTTTTTTAGAATTAAAATTCCATGGCACTCACTACAAGAAATATGTCAACTTGCGACCATCACTATTGGTCGCTAAATTGTCATTGTTTTTCATTTGCGAACTTTTTGCGACCAAAACTAGATGGTCAAAAGCTAGCCATCGTAAACTGAAATTAACAACCTTCTTTGTGATATGTAAAAGGTCGTTCGTTCCACGACCAAAGTTTTGGTCACTGGCAGCCTCTCCGGGCCACATAGGATCCAACGTGGCAAGCTGACGTGGCTAAGAATCAGCCCGGTCCAATTCGGTGTTTTACATGGGCCAAGCCCAACAAATTCAAGCTTTTTTATTTTCCTATTAATTCTGGTCAGCTACATGGGCCAGGCCCAACATTTTAGCCTTTTTATTTTTGAGGCATGGCCTTTTGTCTAAACAATTTCCTTTTCCTTTTTTATTTAATGTGTCCAGTAGTCAGATGGTTCCCAGTTGTCGGTGTCAGGTTCTGGAGGTTCTAGTTAGTGGGTCCCATTTTTCATGTTCTGGTAACTGGGTCCCATCTATCAGGCTCATATTCTTCATATTTCAACCAGCAGACAAAAATCACACATGATACTACGAATAAGAGCAACCAGATCATGTAATACAATCGCAATCATAGTAATAAGCTCTATCCATGCCAATACATATGACCATGTGTAAAACAGTACTTTACAAGCTCTACAAGTGTAATACAACAGTGCTTTACAAGAAAATGACAACATGTTGGACTCGCCGGGCGACCATAGTCAAATGAACAACATGCCGGACTCGCTGGACGACCATAATCAGGCCTGGGAACAAACAAAACGGCAACATGCCTTCCACGGTCGCCCTGTTACATGAATCAGCAAAGAAGAATCAGAAAAAGTGAGGCAAGTATATTATGAAGAGACCATTCAAGAAAAGGAAACTTATTTATAGAATGATAACACAAATTGAGCTAGTACCATGCTTTTTGTTCTCCAGCTAGTTAAAATGAGATAACTCGTTCATATAAGAAAACAAAGACACAATATGAATACACAGCAGGATTGACAAGTACACAGCAGGATTCAATAATTTTTTAGGATCGCAAGACACCAATATAAGCTAGAATTGACAAGTACACAGCAAGATTCAATTCATCTTACCCATATACAGCAACCAACAGACATCTAACATTTCAGCATGCACATAGAATTTATTTACTTTTTTTTTAGCAAAACCGGCCACTGCCAAACAGAATGTCCTTTCATTTGATAAATAAAAATAGCAGGCCAAAGAAAGGCAAGCGTACAACAGACACATTACTGATGAGCAAGATAATAGAGGTCAGCACACAAGTCATATCATATATTCTGTTAATCTTTAACACATCATATAGAATTTTGAGCTTGACAGTCGTCGGTCTAACCATATCACGCAAGCAACGGCATACAAACTAATTAGCAGTACTATATATGATGCAGCATACGGACAGAATTTCTACCTTGTTATCATCAGGGGGCAACAGGGGGTGGCGGATGATTTCGATCAGCTCCGGGTCAGCTGCCATCACCACAAACTCAAGAGTCTCGGTAGCTGGGGAAAACAGAAAACGGAGATTAAAAATCATAGGAACTGAAATTAGCAGGACCGACCAAAGCGCGCAGCTAGGGACTGATCACCTTCAAGGCAGAACAATGAATTTAATAGTTTTAGTCAAAGTCATAAGCATGCACATATAAACATACATACGAATTGAACCAGAATCCATATATGTCTCTACACTTAATTGCAGGTTCTATCCAACTTGCACTTGGAAAGAGTACAACCTGGTTTACTAGCAGCCAAACAAAAGATTCAGGTTCTGGGCTTGGTGCATGAATCCTACTATCGTAGACAGACAGAGAGGAAAGAGTTGAGCAGGAGAAAGAATTCATTCATCTTTATTGTTCCAGTAGCAGGAGGTACAGCTTGGCTACAGTTTTAGAAAGGACTCTTGAGTTTGCTCGAACCAAAAAGAAAAAACAGTGATGCATATTTGTTCATAGATATAAGAAACTGAAGATCCAACTAGATTCAGTCGAAGCTTCAGCAAGCTGCACATACGTACAATTTTTTGACTTGTTTGTGATGAGCAAATTAAAGTTGGCCCCTGTGATTTCAGGAAGCCAAAGAAAGGCAGGCGTACAACACATGACAAGTAAATAAATTTTCATAACAAGATAAACCTGAAGGATAAAGCCTAAGATTTCACCCACCCCAAACATCAGTATTTGGTGGTACAATGAAAGAGCACTTCAGCCTAATATCTTTCTGCTCTATGATTTTGGTTTCAGCTATTTACTAATGAAACAGAATAATAAGTATTAACCAGTTCAAACAAGCACCTCACTAACACAAGAAGTGTTGCCAACAATTCAACCTACTTCATGCCGAGATTGATGTGCTCATGGATACCGAAGCAAAGCATCCAGTGTCGCTGAGGTTCCTCCTGAGCAGCTTGTACTCCTTCAAATTCAGGCCACTCTCCAGCAGCTACATCGCATTCTCACCCCTGATAGTTACGTAGCATGAAATCTTCTCATTACGCCTGGTACCGAACGACCTGACAATGTACCTCGCTGCAATAGCACAATATCGTTCCTATTAGGACCACCAATATTAACCACAATTGACATGCCCACCTGGACCAAGTCGGATTTAAGAAACTCACCCTTGGATAACACCGGTGACTGTCCGCTCAGCTGCTCCAGCACCTATCAAATTAACAACAATGTAGTTAACATACATCATTTGTTCATCAAGTGGTTTCAAAAAATTAAACAGTGGCAACTAAAAGCTTAACAAACATCAAACTCACTAGGCAAATTAAATTACTACAGTACACTAGTGCAGAATGACTGAAGTCATCATAAGAACTTGGCAGTACCTTCAAAGTACATGAAGACACTGTCCTTTCGGCGCCATGGCTTACGCTGTCTCACAATGACAGACGGCATGACTTTCTTCCCCAGGTGTGGCTTTCCCTTCTTGACATTGGCCATAACCATGTCATTAACGCAGGCAGAAGGGAGCCTGTTCAGGCGCCCCTTGATTACCTTCACAGAAATGATGTAGAGGTTCTCGGCACCAGTGTTATTAGCGCAGTTGAGAGTGGCTGCCACCGACAGACCAAGCGATATTCGGAACTTGTTACCAGCGGAACCTCCGGGCCCTGCAGTTCAAGAACAACCATTGTACTGAACAGCTGCATCTAATTCAGTTTGGAGCTCAATCCTGAGTAGGGCCATAAAAAGAGATCAATCATTCCAGACCAAATAATTAATATCAAGGCAAGGCGCAGGTGCAATCCTAGCATGTTCTTGGGATCCTCTTGGAACTACGATCTAATCAACCATATGATACAATGGCAAGGAATGTATCCCGCTAGGTAGAATACAATTCTGGAACCAGGATTTTGCATCGCCTAATTAAACAGTGAAGTAGAGTAGTACTATTTCATCAGATATATCAGGATTAAACAAGTCCCAAGAGCAGAGCACATGGCAGCTGTCCCATGCCGCACCGAACGGCGCTCATCGGCTTCTCTCGAATCTCATCAACTCGAGGGGAGATGCATGCACCTGCACCAGCAGACACAACCAACCTTCCGGAGTCCAGGGCGCAGGGGATCGAGCGGGGAGGCGCTGGCGATCTAGCCAGGCAGGGGCGCGCTAAACGCCCTTGACCCCACGCGTGTGAGTGCGCTTGGTGCCATCCACCCGATGAGGGCGGTGCTCGATGCAGGGGGACTTGATGCATTCGACTCCTCCTGGCGTCAGGAGGACGTCGCCAACAGGCGGCGTGGAGATGAGGAGCGAGTGGATGCAGGGGTGGAAGACAGAAGGCAGCGGCTAAAATCGATCGATCTCCAGAAATCAGGCCTCCGGCCGGTTCAGATAACCAAGAATTACTAGGCAGGGGGTCGCGGACGGCACGTGCCGGGGCCGCCGAGGGTGAAGAAGGAGGACACGGCCGGCTTGGCATGGACGATGACGAGCTCCACAGGGGCCCCGGTGCCGGCCGTCTCCGCAACGTAAATCACAGCCCACTCGAGCGCGCGGTAGCTGTGGTCGCTGTCGTCCACGCCGACCAGCAACCCCGTCTTGCTCCTCCCCTCCTCCACGGACTTGCGTGGCTTTTCGCGCAGAAGAATAACAAAACCCTAACACGAGGCGGGCGAGGAGCGCGCGGATCCCGCGGCAGACGTGCGCGGGCTCGACGCGGTCGAAGGGCGGGAAGTCGAAGTCGGCGAGCAGCGGGTTGCTGTTGCTGTCGGCATCCGCCATGGCGTCAGAGGCGGCGGTGGAGTAGGCGGAGCAGGCGGTGGTGGCGGAAGGGAGGATGGCTAGGGCTGGGGGAGGACGGGGGAGGAGGGGGCGATGCTAGCTAGGTGAGAGAGCTTGCGTGTCGATCTGGATCGGGGAGAAGGAGGCGGCGGCGCGTGTTCTCGGGGAGGAAGGGGAGGCGACGAGTGGTTGGGCAGGGTTCGCGAGGACGAGAAGTGGTTTGGTCCAGTGGTTTTTCTTTTTCTCCTTTTCTTTACATGGATGGATGGATGGACGTGGGATCGCTAGCAATGGATGGTAGGATGCTAGCCATGTCATCGATCCTTGCCACAAATGGTTCCACCAATCAGAATCAACCTTATGTGATTGTGTTTTTTCTTTTGTTTCTTTTATATTTTTACCCTCTTATTTCGGATAAACACTCAACATATTAGCCTCATGCTGTATGTTTAAATGACCCAATATTGTGCACATATGTGTATCTTGGGATTTCAAACAATGATGATTTTGTGGTTTTCATTTGCATTGTACACAAAAATCATTTACCATTTTTCGAGTGCCCAAAATGACTTTTTTTGTGAAGAACCTACCATATATTTGTTGCAAAATTGTACCAAATCAATTTTATAAAATACTAGAACATATTTAATGCACAATTGACCAAATGGTTAGGTGTCAAAAGTTTCGATCCACCTCTTGTGAAAAAGACAAATTTCCACCGATTCAGTAGGAAGCGGGTCAAATTTGAACTGCACCTGCCTTATGGTTTGCTCTTTATTTATTTTCAAAAATCATTTCTAGGTACATAAGTATCTATTTAATCAGAGAAACATCAAAAAAATTTAAGATTCAACCACTAGCTAGGAACGGTCATGCCCGCCGTTTTGACCGCATTTTGAAACGGGCATGAAAAATTCAAAAAAAATCAGAATTTTGGAAAATCTTCGCATTGTGTCATTATATGTGGCCAAGTTCCAAGGAAAAATAATGAACTTGTAATACGGTAATTATTTTAAAAAAGTGCTCTCAGAAATGAGCTATCATGTTTGGAGATCAATGGCTTTCAAGCCAAATGATCAATCTTATGGCCACATTCATGGCATAATTTGTTCATATGATCTCATATTGTGCACAAGGGTGCATATTGGAATGGCAAACAATGTTGCCTAAGGAAGTTTCCATTTTTTTTGTGAAGAACCTACCAAATAATTGTTGAAAAATTGGACCAAATCAATTTTCTAAAATACTAGGCCATATTTAATGCACAATTGACCAAATGGTTCGGTGTCAAAAGCTTTTATCCACCTTTCGTGAAAAAGACAAATTTATGCCGATTCTATTGGAAGCGGGTCAAATTTGAACTGCAGCTGCCTCATAGTTTGCTGTTTATTTGTCCCAAAAATCATATTTAGGTACAAAAGTATCTATTTAATCAGAGAAACACCACAGGTTTTCCAAGATTCAACAACTAGGTAGGAACGGTCATGCCCGCCGTTTTGACCGCATTTTGAAACGGGCATGAAAAATTCAAATAATGGAAAACCTTTGCATTGTGTCATTATATGTGGCCAAGTTCACCGGAAAAATAATAAACTTGTAATACGACAATTATTTTAAAAAAATGTTTTCAAAAACGAGCTATCATGTGTGGAGATCAATGGCTTTCAAGTCAAATAATCAATATTATGGCCATATTCATGGCATAGTTTGTTCAAATGATCTCATATTGTGCACAAGTGTGCATATTGGAATGGCAAACAATGTTGCCTAAGGAAGTTTTCATTTTCTTTGGACGAAAAAATCATTTTCCATTTTTCGAGCACCCAAAATGAGGTTTTCGTGAAGAACCTACCATATACTTGTTGCAAAATTGGACCTAATCAAATTTCTAAAATACTAGGCCATATTTAATGCACAATTGACCAAATAATTGGGTGTCAAAAGCTTTTGATCCACCTCTCATGAAAAAGATAAATTTCCGCATATTCATTTTCCATTTTTCGAGTTCCCAAAATGAGTTTTTTTGTGAAGAACCTAACAAATATTTGTTGTAAAAAGAACTTCTCCATTTTTTCAAAAATATTAGACCACATTTTATGAACAATTTTTTGTACACTAGAAACATTTTTTATAGATATTAAACGGTTTTTAGTTACATCATTAACATTTTTAATAAATATTTTTATGTCTAATATTTTGGCACATGTCTACATTTTTTAAGACACGTTGTATATCATGTTTATATATGTTTAACTTTTTTCAAATACATGATTAACATATTTTCATATATTCTCAACAAAAAAACATTTTTTCATACAGACATTTTGATGTCTATATTTGTTTTTATACATTGTACATTTTTGTAACATATAAAACGTTGTTGATATTGGTTAGAATAATTTAAATACGTGATTAACATTTTTAGATAATCTTGTATATATATATATATATATATATATATATATATATATATATATATAGGGATTGACTAATCGTCACCCTCGATGAGGAATAGTTATTCTTCACCCACCTCTATTTTAACATCTGTGCACCGTAATTTTACGTTTTGTAAATTTTGTCTTATTTTAGACATAAAAAGAGAATGTAAGAAAACTTATATTCGTCATAAAATATATTTTATGTTACCTAAAATTACAAATGTAAAAACATAGTGTAAAATGTACATAAAATACAACTTTTGACCTATATTTTTTTGTTATGCGAAATTTTATGCAGTAAATCAATATGAATGTAACTATGTGTATTTCAAATGTAATTTATTTATGAAATGATTGTAAGATTAATTCGGGTGAAGAATAACTTATTCTGTAACCTGGTTGATGAATAGTAACACTATATATATAGTAAAATTTCCATATATACGTACCGATGACTATTTTTGCATCATGAAACCTGTTTTTATACATATCTAATATTATTTATGACTATCATTTTTATATGCATGAAACTTTTGAAATACACAGATTTAGTTTTTTAAACACGTGATTACATTTTTTGAAATATGTATTAGCATTAACTTTTTTAATTACACATTTAGTTTTCTAATTGCTAAACTATATAGCAAGATTCACGAAGGAGTTCATTATTTTCCTATTCTTATAATTTTATATTGGTTAATTGATTTCGAGATTTTTCTATGAGGAAAAACCTTTTTAGAGTTATACAATGGAAAACTTGTTTTTTAGACAATAATGAAAACTTTTTTTTCAGATAACTGACCATCCTTACCAAATGGTAATAATGAAAAACTTGTTATTTTCATTTTTCATTGGGCCAAATATATGTTGTTTAGTAATATGAGGGCATCCCACATTTCTTCCTTGATGGGCCATGGCCTAAATGGCACACATATTTTTTTTAAAGGAGGTGGCCTCGTCCCACCGAGGCCCAAGCCCACCTTGAGCGACACGTTAAGTACCAATGCATCCACGTTCACAACCTTATGACCATTTAAATTGGTCGTAATCAGGTAGAAATAAGGTCGTCGACCACTCTTGTCTGCTTTATGACCATTTGGTGTAAGGCAATTTCAGGGTTTGAGCCTTCCAAGCGAATGGCCATGGATTTACGACCAATTCAGCCGTGGTCACTGAGAGAAGGTCACAAGTTGACATATTTTTTATAGTGACTCCATGCATGTGTCCATGCCATGAGACCAATATGTTTGAAATTCCTTCTAATTTACTGCAAAGGGAGTTAATTCACACACAAGTACACAAATATGATTTTTCAAACCGTTATGGTTAGCCGTTGCATGTAGATGTAGTTAAAATTTGGATTGCGGTCATTAAATGGCTAGAAAATCACTTAAATGTCTTTAAAAGGTCAAATGACCCCTGAAATTTTCCAATTTTTCACATGACATTTGTATTAGTGCACGTAAATAACACATAGAAATTTTTTTTAAGGCCGTAAGAGGAAGCTATTTCCCGTTCCTCATCAAACATGCATTGTTCCCTCTCGGAACGACGAGCCTTCTAGTGAGTTGCTCCGGTTTATGATGGGGGTGTGTCCAAACTTTCGTCGAACAGGCCAATTTTTTTACCAGATCATCTTGGTGACATGACATTACATCAAGCAAGGTTTCATATTTTCTGATCATTTTTAGAATTTTTGGAATTAAAATGCCACGGCACTCCATGCATGCACTACTAGGGAAAACCTTATACACAGAGTCTTAGCAGTAGCGCGGTATAGGAAAAGACGCTACTGCTAATTAGCAGTAGCGCGTGAACAAAACAGGCGCTACTCCTACTCACTTAGCAGTATTGCAACTCAGTGGAACCACACTGCTACTAAAATTGACCGACAGTTTCCGCCACCCTAGGTTTAGCAGTAGCGCGCTCTTGGTAACTGCGCTACTGGTAAAGTAATAGTAGTAGCACGCTTTTTTTGGGTGGCGCTACTGCTAATTTTGAAACTGGCCACATGGCGGGCCCCGCTTAGTAGTAGCGCTTGTGCCATAAGCGCGTTGCTGCTATGTCATTAGCAGTAGCGCGGTTTACAACCAGCTCTACTGCTAAGCCGCAACATATACCACCTTTTCCCCCTCCCATTCCCCCATCCTCTCTTCCTCACTTTCCCCTACCTCCCACCTCCTCTCTCCCTCACTTTGCTTCTTCCTCACTACTTCTCCCCCCATTGTTCTCCTTCTTCTACCTACCTTTCTCTCTCTTTATTACTCCTAGCTAACTGCACCACCTCAATTAATGCATCTCCTTTCTCTTTTTCCTTTCCCCTCCTCTAGTTGAAGTTGTCTCCTCCCAAACTAGCTAGCTAGGTAGATGCAGCATTTAGTGAAGTGACCTATGTACCCCCTAACTAGATCTAGTCTTGTCAAGAAGAGCTTTGTCCACTTTTGATCTCCCTACAACATCATCGTCTCCATCGTGTGCTCGATCTCGAGATAGGTGATTAAAAATTTATGCTTTTACAAGAATGGAAATATGTGTATGTGCGTCCGATATGACATAATCGGGTGATATGATGGAAATCGTGTGTGTGGAATGAGTTGATGCCGAAATGTGCTTGTGAGTTGCCTATATTTTGCCGAAATGTCGATTTATTTCCGTTTCGGCGAATTCCGGGCAAACTCTAGATCTGTATGTCCTATTTTTAGGGAAGGTCATGCTGAATTTTTGTATGACTTTGATGCATGCACGCATTTTTTAATCAATTTGTTTATTATTATCATGCATGCGTTCATGATGGTCAATGGAACGATGGTGGACTGGTGGTAGCGGTCGGTAGTGCAGGACATGAAAGAAAATAACCTGACAGAGGTTTTATGTCCGTGTCGAAGATGCAAAGGAATAGTTTGGCTCGACCCCTATGACGATGGTCGTGTCGAAGTGCACCTGCTCATGACTGGTTTCATGGATGGCTATACTTGGTGGATAATTGAAGATGAGGATGATGATGTTGAGGACGCCGACGGGGCAGGCAATGACGACACGGGGCAAAACAAAGAGATGAATGATAATGGTGGTGGGAAGAGGCCGGACATGGCAGCGGAGAAGGGGCCGGACATGGCGGCGTGGAAGGGGCCGGACATGGCGGCGGAGAGAACATGGACTCCACGCTGCAGAGTTCGTCGGTACTAAGTTCAATCATGCAGGACCCTCATCCTCAAGCACTGCTTCGTAAGGAGACGAGTACTGAGAGAGCTTGTTCTAGAGAGGAGGCCAAGGTGCAACAACTGGTGGTAGACTCGAGCACTCCATTGTATGATGGTTGCAATCCTGAGGTGATCCGCTTGAGTTTCACGCTCCAACTCCTGAAGACGAAGGCTAAAAACAAATGGACCGACACTAGCCTCGATGAGCATCTCAAGTACCTAAAGGATGTTCTTCCCGCGGGGAATCTATGTCCTACTAGTGTGGATGAGTTCAAGAAGATCGTGTGCCCTCTTGATTTTCCGCACATTAGATACCATGCATGCATCAACGATTGCATAATTTATCGGAAGGAGCACGCGAAAAAAACAAGCTGTCCGGTGTGCAATGCTTCTCGATGCAAGAAGGCCAGGATGAAATCTCCCAGAAAGTTGTATGGTACTTACCGATCACTCCCCGTCTCCAGCGATATTTCGTAGATCCAAGGAAGCAAAGCTCATGCGTTGGCACGCAGAGAGGAAGAAGCCCGACGATGGAGATGATCTGAAGCTGAGACACGTCAAGGATGGAAGCCAGTGGAGAGCGTTGAACGGCGAATATCGCTATTCCGAATGTGATGCAAGGAACATCATGCTCGGCGCGTGTACCGATGGCATGAATCCGTTTGGCAACCAGAACACAAACCATAGCACATGGCCCGTGTTTGTATGGATGTACAACCTCCCCCTAGTTGTGCATGAAGTCGAAGTACATTCACATGAGCATGCTGATTCTAGGGCCGAAACAACCAGGAAATAATATTAATATGTATCTGGGGCTACTTCAAGAGGAGTTAGACACGTTATGGAAAACACCGGCCAAGACATGGGACGCCATCAAAGGCGAGTATTTCTACATGAGAGCCGCGCTGATCACGACGGTGCACGACTATCTCGGTGACAGATATGTCACAGGCCAGGTGTGCCATGGACATTGCGGATGCACGCGGTGCATGGATGATACAACGTCTCAGTAGCTAATGTCAAGAAAAGATGGCGGGTCTGGGAAAATCGTGTACATGGGGCATTGAAGATGGCTCAAGAAGGACGACCCATGGAGAAACCATGGAGATCTATTCAATGGTCATGCTGAGCATCGAGGTCCTCCACGTAAGCGGAGCGGCACCGAAATTGATGAGCTGTTGAAAAACTGGGAATAGTCCCCCGCGCCGAGAAAGACGATGAAAAAGGCATCGGAGCCGCTGCTGAAGGTATGGAAGACGAGGTCTGTGTTCTGGACATGGAGTACTGGCACAAACTCGACACACCTGATTGCCTTGATCAAATGCATATCTGTAAGAATGTCCTTGAGAGCTTGCTCGCGACACTGATGAACATGCCGGATAAGACCAAGGATGGGCCGAAGGCAAGAAAAGACATGCAAGATTTCAAAATCAGGGAACATCTGCACATGGCGCTCCGTATAAAGTCAGACGAGACAGAGACGGAGACAGAGGCGCGGGAGAAGAAGGGGAAAAAGTAAAGGAAGAGTATTATTGCCCCCTTCTTGCTTCACCTTAAGTCCGGCTGAGATCGATCACTTCTTTAAGTGCCTTACCGAAGTCAAAGTTAGTTCCGGTTACTATGGCAAGATAAGCAGATATCTAGACATGAACAAGAAAAGGTTTAGCAGGATGAAGTCCCATGACTGTCGTGTGATGATGACGCAGATACTACCTATTGCCCTTAGATGGATAATGGACAAGCACGCCCGTGACACGCTTATTGGTCTCTGCAACTTTTTTGACATCATCTCTCGAAAGTCGATCAGTGTGAAGCAGCTCCGAAGGCTATAGGAAGAGATTGTTGTGATACTGAATGAGCTTGTGGTGTACTTCCCGCCCACGTTCTTTGACGTCATGGTGCATCTGTGTGTCCATATTGTGGATGACATAATAGACCTAGGGCCATCATTCCTGCACAACATGATGCCATTTGAGAGGATGAATGGGATCATCAAAGGATTCGTTCGTAACATGTCCCGTCCGGATGGAAGCATCGTCCAAGGCTATCTGACAGAAGAGTGCATCTCTTTCTGCGAGAATTTTCTATATGGCGTAGACCAGCCTCCTGGTGTTGGTGTTGGTTCGCCCGTAAACAACACGATGGGAGGCTCGAAGGAGAAGGTCACTACAACGGTCGCAGGGAACTGCACGTGGCATACTCAGATCGAGGCAACGACTTTTTCAGAGCAAACTTGGTAGTGCTACAACACCTAGACGAGGTAGATACTTTCGTGGCACTGCACAAAGAAATTATCGCAAAGAAGTATCATGACCGGGGAATATGCAGGACGGACGCCAAAGTTACTAGAGAGCACAACTCCACTTTCCTGCATTTGTTCATAGAGCATATTATTGCTAATCCCCCGGAAGAGGGCTCTAAGGACGGATTGCTCATATACACCTTAGCACATGGCCCCTCGCCCAACCTCGTCACCTATCAGGCATACGATATCAACGGATACACGTTCTACATGGAGGTCAAAGATATGGACAGTGATGATCAGAACTCAGGGGTGACGACGGAATGCATGACCGGCAGCGACAACGGCACAACTGAGAGATTTTATGGAGGGGTCAAGGAGATCTGCGAGCTTGACTACTCTGGACTGCACAACGTGATGATGTTCCATGTCAGATGGGCTAAGAATGTCGAAAGAGAAAACCGGTATTTCACTACCATGACTATAGCCGATGCCAAGTGCGCTACCATGAACGCTATCACAAAACACGAGCCATGGGTACACGCTAAGCACGTGACACAATGCTTCTTCATAACCAACCCGTGCAATCCCATCCGTGTTGTCGTGAGGAGAGGCAAAAGGAACATCATTGGAATGGATGGAGTCACCAACGAGGAAGACTACGACCAGTACGGCAACCCAATGAGGGAAGATGACGATGACGATGAAGTATACGTCAAAAGAAGAATCAATACTACATTACCTAATAAAGATCATACTCCATGGAAGAGGAAAAGTCACAATGAGGGGCTCAATTATTCTTCAACGAACAAGAAGGGAAAGAAGGTCACTCAAAAATGAAAACGTCAACGCTGAGGAACCATTATCGGTCAAATGATGTAATATATATGTTCCTATTTTGTTTACACACTTAGCCATTATGCATGGGACAAATGATGTAAAATATATGTTCCTATTTTGTATACATGCTTAACCGTCAAATGATGCGATATATATCGCCTTAGTTATATACATTGTATCACCATCCTTTTGTTCACTGCTCTCGGAAAAAAGGAAAAGAAAAGAAAACAAAAGGGAGAGAAAATAAAGGAAAAGAAAATAGAAGAAACAAAGGTACTGGTTATAGTAGTAGCGCTGTTCTGAAAAAGAGCTATAGCTAGTCAAGTTAGCAGTAGCGATGTACCAGTAAAGACGCTATAGCTACCTTCGATAGCAGCAACGCTTTCTGGCTAAACTCACTATAGCTAAGTTAGCTATAGCGTGTTTTACAGGAACGCGCCTCGACTTAACCCCCCAAATCCCCACTCTCTGCTTCTTCCTGCCTCTGCTTTTCGCCCCAAATCCCCACTCTCTCTTCAACTATCGTCGCCGCCGAAGCCCTGCCCTCGCCGCGCCCCCGACGCTTGCCCCCAACCCCGGCGCTCGCCCTTGTCTCCCGACCCCGGCGACCCTCGGTGTCATGCCGTCCCCCGACCCCGCCTCGTCCCGGTGCCGCGCCGTCTCCCCCGACCCCATCTCTTTCTTTGCCGTTTGTAAGCCCTCTCCCCTCCCCTCTTCTCTACTATTTAGTGCCAGTTAGTATGAATAGTATGAACCCTAGGCTATTTTTTAGTGTAAGGAAAGACATAATTGATTATATAGGTTTCTTGCATTTTTTAGTTAAAGCAAGTGTTGCTATTTAAAAAAACAAAATCTGAAGTGGACAGATTAGTTAAAGCAACTGTTGCAATTTATATTTTTTTAGGTAAAGCAATTGTTGCTATTTTTTAGTTGCAAATTTGAAGTGGACATGTGATATGTGCACATGTGATTTGGACATGTCATATTTGGAATTTGGACATGTGATGTTTTGGACATGTCATATTTGGAAAATGGTGATTATGTGCAGGGTAAATGATCCGAGTGGCGTATGTTTCGCGGGAATGTTGACGCATTTCCGTTTCGGTGAATTTCAGGCGCTCGATATGTCCACTTTTTTGCAAAGGTCATGCCGAAACTTTCTGGGAATTTTGGCATGACTTGTGCTAGAAAGAAGGCATATCGAGTGCCGAGAGTTGCTGGGAAACGACATTCTAGCAAACATAGATCTTTTATTATGTCATCTATCATTTTTTATAGTTTTAGAATCAAATGAGGAGACTTAATCATTGGAAACATGTCGAACAACGAAGAAACCGGGCCTTCTAACCAAGATGCAGACGAGATGGATTATGAGGGTGAACAACAGTACCTCGACTTTTTGCCTGCTAAGCACAGTCAAGGTTTGCAAGTCAGTCTCGATGATGGTACTGACGCTGACATCGACACCGACGGCACCGACACCGATGGCGGCGCCAAGACCGGCTGGGAAGATACCGACGGGGAAGGTACCGGCGCCGATGTCGCTAAGAAAATCTAAGAAACTTGGCATTGGACGACTGGTGATCTCAAAGATGGCACCTGGCAAGTTTGAGCCATTAGAGCCGAAAGAACCTCGCAAGTGCTATGGGAACTAAGTAGGATGCATCCTACGGGAATGCGCGAGCATCAACGATGATGACTTAAGGAGTAAAGAACATTTGAGGCAGTTGCTCCTGATGAAGTTGCATAAGAGATTAAAGTTCCCCGACCGGGATGATAGAATAGAACAACCGTGGGATGATCCGAAGATGAAAATGATTAACAATCACGCCATGGGCATGTTTAGCAATGATTTGGCCGCCTGGAAAGGGAGGGTGAAATGAGCTATTGAGGCTGAGGAACCCCTGTCCAAGATTCTGGAGGAAAATCCGACACTTATGGAAGAGGAGTTCGAAAAGTTCAAGGACACTTGCGCTACCGAGGCAGGCAATGCTAAGGCTGCAAAATTCAAGAGCCTTCAGCAAAGGAACACGGGGAAGCATCGCCTCGGAAGACGTGGCTACCTCGGTAAAAGACCCATAAGGGATAAGGAGGACGCAGAACGTTCCTTCTGTAGGAGAAGCAACACCAGCTTGCAGCCGAAAGCCCTACTTCATCGATGAGGCCCAAGTGGGACACCGGACCGTCTCAACCATGCCTTGAATGAACTTAAGGGACTCCCTTTGGGCCAGCGGCCGCAATATGGATGTGTGCACGGTGCCGGAGATGGCGCCACATGGAAGGTGTTTTACAACGAGGGCCCGGAGGCCAAGAAGCAGAAAAAGAAGTTTAGTCAGGCGGACATCGACGAGAAGGTGAAGCGTGCGTTCGAGAAAAAAGCAGCTGAGGACGCGAAGAAAGTAGGCGAGGAGAAAAACGAGTTGCTACAGAAGGCAGTCAATGCAGCTATAAATGCCTGCAGAAATGATTTTGCTACTAAGTTGGTCCCGGCTATCATCAACTGGACGAAGGAAAATCCAGACAAGACGGTACATGATTTCCCCATGCCCAGTTTCGTCGCGAGCAACTCCGTGAACAACACCACTGAACCATCACCCGCTCACGCAACCGGGCCTGCTCTCGCACCCGCACCCGCACCCGCTCATAGCAGCCCATCCTCAGTCTCTGGCGTGCTAGGCGGGCCTTCGTCTTTGGCTGAGCTCGACGCCCTCATGGTAATTACATGTCGCACCAACATATATATCTAGAATATTCCATTTTCGGTGCCTTTTAGATGTTTTATGCCGTAGACATGTGTTTGCAGGCCAATGAAACCCCATGCACCATACTCTACTTGATCAAAGGCCAAAAGGTGGACGTGGGAAAGGGGGTGATAACGAAGCCCTTGGAACTCACATTCCAGAGCCAGCCGATGCCCGTTGGGCACTTCGGGGTTACCTTGTCGAGTGTGAAATTGGGGCACGAGGATTTGCCTCCTCTAGTACGGCTAAGGGGAGAGGACGACGAGACCCCCCTGCGGATTGGAAGCTATAGGGGTTGGGTGCTGCTATGGCCGAAGAATCTTCTTCGTCTGGAGTCGGCCGAGAGCACACCAATAACCACACATCAACAAGTATGTATGGAGACCACCACCCCGCCTACGCAATTACCAGCTCCGGTAGTGCCGGGTGAGATTGGCGGACGACGTGATGAAGGGGGTCCAATAGTGGCCGATGTAATCAGCCCCGTAGAACAAAGAATGGATGATGAGATGGAGGAGACAGAGGACCCAATGCATTTTCTCAATACAGGCGCCTATGACAGTGACTTAGATATGATGAGTCAGCCATATGAAGAATCGGGCTATCAGCATGCTGATGAGGATATGGATGATCTGCCCGGGCAGGAACATCCTAGCAGGAATTGCAAGAAGTCTCTGTTCATGAAATTCTCACAGGACACACCTGAAGATGCCGCCTCAACATAGGCTCAACTAGCCGGGGGTCGTACAGTGCTTAGCCCGGCAACACATGGGCAGGGGTTAAGGAAGGGTCTGGAAGGTGTACCCAAGAAAAAGGAGAGGAAGAGACCAGGCAAGATAGGCTCAACTTCCTACAAACAAGCCAGAGCACATAACAGCCAGACGGTGGATTTTGAAGAGCGTGTACCCGTCAAAGGTGCGGCCATGTTCCATGTCACGGGCGAGCCAATGCTACCGCCGAAACCGTTGGAGGCACTATCAGGGGATCTCAGGAGACTGCACGACCATGTGCTGTCGACTGAGAAAATCCTACTAGCCTCGAAGGATCCAGGTATCCGACATACGCGGCTCGTGTGCCTGAAGGGCACTGCTACATCGACACACGGCCCATGGAGGTGTTCTTCCTATGGTTTGACCATATCTTCGAGATGTTTCTGACAAGGCGGCTCGATTTTACAATCGTCCGTCTTTTTGCGCTACATATGACCTCCACCATGAAGAGAGAAGAAGTCTCGCAAATCTATGTGGCGGATCCGTACTACATGCACGACTCCTTGAGTCTCGGTGACTTTTAGCGTGAAACTGCTAGGGAGTACCTCCAAAACTTCATGGTACAGAATAAGGACCAGGAAATTGTCCTCCTGCCTTATCATCCAAAGGAAGTCAGTTACGGACCACCCTTTCGTATATTTCAATCATTCCTTCTCGCTCATATCATACAAAAAATACACTTCTGTGATGATACTTGTTCGTGACAGTAGGTCGCGTTTTTTGTCATGCATGTACATCTGATACGTCTCCGTCGTATCTATAATTTTTGATTGTTCCATGCCAATATTATTCAACTTTCATATACTTTTTGGCAACTTTTTATACTATTTTTGGGACTAACATATTGACCAAGTGCCCAGTGCCAGTTCCTGTTTGTTGCATGTTTTATGTTTCGCAGAATATCCATATCAAACGGAATCCAAACGGGATAAAAACGGACGGAGCTTATTTTTGGAATATTTGGAAAATTCCGGAAGAAAAATCCACGCGATACGGTGCCCGAGGTGGCCACGAGGCAGGGGGCGCCCCTGCCCCCCTGGGCGCGCCCCTGACCCTCGTGGGCCACCCGTAAGGCGGTTGATGCCCTTCTTCGGCCGCAAGAAAGCTAATTTTCGGTAAAAAATCACGGCGAAGGTTTCAGTCCAATCGGAGTTACGGATCTCCATATATATACGAAACGGTGAAAGGTCAGCAGAACAGAACGCAGAAACAGAGAGAAACAGAGAGACAGATCCAATCTCGGAGGGGCTCACGCCCCTCCCACGCCATGGAGGCCAAGGACCAGAGGGGAAATGTAACGCCCACGATGCGGCTATATCTCCCACGTGTCGAGGCACGACTTAGAGGCATAACCGCATTGTGGTTTGTCGCAAGAAGGGTCATCTTCACACAATCCCATGTAATGAACAAGAATGGGATAAAGAGTTGGCTTACAATCGCCACTTCACACCATACATGAATAAATCTAACATCAATCAGAGATACACACATAGGTCCGACTACGGAACCAAAATAAAAGAAGACAACCCAACTGCTAGATCCCTGATCGTCCCAACTGGGCTCCACTACTGATCAACAGAAAAACGAAACAACACAACGAACAAGATCTTCATCGAGCTCCCACTTGAGCTCAGTTGCGTCACCTGCACTGGTATCATCGACACCTGCAACTGTTTTGGAAGTATCTGTGAGTCACGAGGACTCAGCAATCTCACACCCGCGAGATCAAGACTATTTAAGCTAATAGGAAAGGATGGTGTAATGAGGTGGAGCTGCAGCAAGCACTAAGCATATATGGTGGCTAACATACGCAAATAAGAGCGAGAAGAGAAGCAACGGAACGGTCGTGAAGCTAGCAATGATCAAGAAGTGATCCTGAACTCCTACTTACGTCAAACATAACCCAGAAACCGTGTTCACTTCCCGGACTCCGCCGAGAAGAGACCATCACGGCTACACACGCGGTTGATGTATTTTAATTAAGGTCAAGTGTCAAGTTATCTACAACCGGATATTAACAAATTCCCATCTGCCACATAACCGCGGGCACGGCTTTCGAAAGATAATACCCTGCAGGGGTGTCCCAACTTAGCCCATTATAAGCTCTCACGGTCAACGAAGGATATTCCTTCTCCCAGGAAGACCCGATCAGTCTCGGAATCCCGGTTACAAGACATTTCGACAATGGTAAAACAAGACCAGCAAAGCCGCCCGAATGTGCCGACAAATCCCGATAGGAGCTGCACATATCTCGTTCTCAGGGCACACCGGATTGTCCAAGCTTCCGGTAGGCCAGCCCAGAGTTGCCTCTGGTGGCCACCGGCGACTGACAGGTTGGACCAACACTCAGAGGAGCACTGGCCCGGGGGTTTAAAATAAAGATGACCCTTGAGTCTGCAGAACCCAAGGGAAAAAGGCTTAGGTAGGCAAATGGTAAAACCAAGGTTGGGCCTTGCTGGAGGAGTTTTATTCAAGGCGAACTGTCAAGGGGGTCCCATAAATCACCCAACCGCGTAAGGAACGCAAAATCAAGGAACATAACACCGGTATGACGGAAACTAGGGCGGCAAGAGTGGAACAAAACACCAGGCATAAGGCCGAGCCTTCCACCCTTTACCAAATATATAGATGCATTAATAATATAAGAGATATTGTGATATCCCAACATAAACATAATCCAACATGGAGCAATCTTCAACTTCACCTGCAACTAGCAACGCTATAAGAGGGGCTGAGCAAAAGCGGTAACATAGCCAAACAACGGTTTGCTAGGAAGGGTGACAAAGGTTAGAGGTTCATGGCAATTTGGGAGGCTTGAAAGCAAGTGATAGGTAGCGCGGCATAGCAATAGAGCGAACAACTAGCAAGCAAAGATAGAAGTGATTTCGAGGGTATGGTCATCTTGCCTGAGATCCCGCAAGGAAGAAGAACGAGTCCATGAAGAAGACAAACGGACGTAGTCGAACGAATCCTCACAACTCCGGAAAGAAACCGAAGCTAACGAGAGAAGCAACCCGGAAAGAAACAAACAACATAGTAAACAACCACCACATACACATGGCATGATGCAAAAACAAACATGATGCATGTCCGGTTTAAATATGCATGGCATGGCAAAGTGCAACAAACAATACTACAAGTTAAGTGGAGCTCAATATGCAACGAGTTGCATATTGACGAAACACCACATTTAATTATTTAGTTCTCTCTCGTTTATGGACCCAACAATATTAAATGTTATTAACCATGGCAAGGGGTGAAGCATAAGTAAACTAACTATTTAAGCAAGTTAAATGAGTCCGGAAACAAACAACAACAATTCCGGAAAATCCTCATGTCCATATATTGGGATTTGTACTGTTCTGCCATAAACGCAATTTTTAATATTGTTAAACAGCAAAATGAAGTGCACCAAGTTAATCTATGCATTTTTCTACCCCATTTACATATATAATTTATTAAAATCCGAGTTACGGTTATTTAGTTATGAAATAAATCATTTTAGCATGGCATTTAAGCAAATTTAAACAAACAACATTTTAAACAATTTTAACATGGGTGAAAGTGGCATATTATTAAACTACACAAAATTCTAAGCATTTTACATGTTTAAATCATGTTAATCCGATGCACGGTTTATTAGTTATTAATGCATGAACGTGAGGGTTTTTTTGTAAAACAGTAATACTCTGGATAATAGAGAAATTCGCAGATCCTGAAAAAAAAACATCACATGGGCCGAAACTTGCTGGTCCAACAGCACATGAGAGGGCTGCTCACATTGGGCGAATAGGCCGAAGGGAAAGCGGAGCGGTGGGCCAGCGGATCTTGGCCGCGGGGATGCAGACCACGCGAACGCGGTCAACGGTGACGGACGAGGCACGGGCAGGCCGAAGCGGGGCTGGGCCAGCCGAGAAGCGGCAGCGGCTGGGCCCTTCGGGACCGGTGGGCTTGGCGAGATGGTGGCTGGCGACACAGTCAACGCGAGCGCTGCGGCTCGATCTGGAGCAGGGGACTTGGCGTTGGGGTCCTCCTCCTTGACCGAAGCGGAGCAGGAAAACGGCCAGGGACATGAACGGCACGGGATCCCGGCGAGGTTCGTCGGGTCGGGCTGGTTCCAGGCGGCAGCGGCAAGCTTGTTCATGAGCAAAGAGAGAGAGACAGTCAGAGGAGCAAGAGAGCCAGGAAAAGGGAAAAAAGGGCGCGAGGCAAGGAACCTGCTGGTCCGGCGGCTCTGCTCGGAGAGGTGGCCGGCGGCGTTGCATAGTTGAGGAGGTCTTGGTGGCCTTGGCGAAGCAGGGGAGGTTCGGGCGCCGGGGAACCACGACGGCGGGGCAGATCTTGGCAGAAAAGAGGTCGGGGACGACGAGCTCGGGCATCCATGTTGTCCTCCTGACGGCGCGCAGGAACGATGGGGCATGGGTCTCCGGGCGACGGATCTGGCGGAGAGAAAGGAAACGGCGGGGCACGGCCTGGCCGGCCGGCGCGATGGCTCAGGCAGGGAAGGGCGGCTGGTCTCGGAGCAACGGGGCGACGACCATGGCGTTGGGTCCCTGCTAGAGAAGGAAGAGGCGAGGGAGATTAGAGAGGTTGAGAGAGAGTGGAGCACGGGGAGCAAAAGAAGAGAAGGCAGGGGCGTGGCGACCTGATGCAGCGGGTGGTGGCTTCGGCGAGACCCGGTCGCCGGTGGCCAGGCGAGGCGAGGAGGAGGGCGACGACGCGAAGATGGAGGTCGATGCCTCGATCCGATCTGGATCGAGCGATGCGGGAGGCTCCGGTGCTCTCGTGGTCGTCCGATCTAAGATCTGGCGGTCCAGATCGAGTGGAATTGGCTGTGGTGGTTGGCTGGATCTGAAGGGGGTGGGAGGAGGCTGTGGAATCGAGGGAGGGGGTTCTCGAGAGGATTTTCTGGATTGGCGGCGGGATGGGACATCTCCCTAGAAGTTAGGGTTTGCCCATGTGGACTAGGGGTCTTTAAATAGTGAAATGAAGGGGTATTTGGATCATCTGATTAAAATCAGACGGTTGAGATAAAATGCTAGGGGATTCCAAATCAGAAATCGGAGATGTTTTGTAGATGTTAGGGGATGTTCCGGACCCAACGGTAACGAAAATCCGGTTCGGGTTCGGGACAAATTTCAGACGCGCGCGAGGGAGCGATGCACTGTGCAAAGAGGGACTCCGGTTTAAGCAAGAGGGAAAACGAAGAACGAGGTTGGTCTCGGAAGGGTCAGCGGAAGCAAGGGGGGGGGGGCGCGGCCACTACGGGCGGATGCAAGTTTTATGAAAACAAATGCGGATGATGCAATGAAGAAATGCAACAACAAAATAAATAACAGAGCTGACTCGCCAAACAAGGAAGTCAATCGGAGCGTCGGTCTCGGGGCGTCACAACACTCCACCACTACAAGAGGATCTCGTCCCGAGATCTAGGATAGCACCGGAGGGAAAAACGGAAGATGAGGAGAAGAGGTAAAACTAAATTGCTTCTTTGACAAACGAGTGAAACCAAAGAACCTTGCGAGGTTGAACAAATCGAAAGAAATGACACAACGGAGATAAGTGAATTTAGAGCACTCCGTAGTAAACGGAAAACAAGGAACACCATGTGAACTTTGGAGTTTGCAAAGCTATGAATGACGAAAACAATGGACGAGAAATACATGCAAGCACTCCGGTTGAAACGAGATGTACAAGGAACTATAATGATCAATTACGATAACGCTCCGGTTGGAAAATGGAAGGGGTACAATATGGACTTGGCAAAATGAAAGCACTTGGATGAGACTCCGGTCAGAAGAGGAATGATAGACATCAACACTCCGGTTAAAACAAGATAAAGAAGGAATGAGAATGGTATAATTTGGGCAGCACTCCGCCTGTAAATGGAAGGAATTGAACATGATCTTGACAAGATGATAGGATACTCGATGAAATTAACAACACATTGCCTCCGGAACTAATTAAAGAATGGCACAAGGGTAAGAAAGATTTAGACAGCACTTCGGTTGAGGAGGGAGACGAAACTTGATAAGATGAGAGAACTCGACTGAAAACACGACACTCCGGCTAGACGGATAAGAAAGGAAAAATCACATGATCTTGACAAAACAAGATGATTGGTCGAAGAGAGCAACATCACAATGCCTCCAGAACGAACGAATAGAAGATAGATCGTCGGAATAAGATAACGGAGAAGAAAATGACAACTTCTGCCACAAATGAGCTTGGAAAGCATCCTTCCAAGAAGGTTATAACGGAGTTTTTTGGAAAACCCAACAACAAAAGAACAAGCTAGTAGTGGGCTTATGGACCACATCTCAAAATTATGAGGTGACGAACGGCCACTAAAGGAAGCCAATGGATTGAGTGAGAGCACCAAGGTGATGAAAAGCTTTTTCACCAAGAGGATAGGAGAAAACTTGGATCATTGATAAGCACCACAAATAGCTACATTCCTTAGGGAAGGCTTTAGGTGAATTATAACCCAATATAACTCCAACAAAAAGATTGATTGGACGAAAAGATCTCTTGAACAAAGAGAAAATGATGGGTTTAATTATCTCATTCTTGACAACTTGTGAATCATGAAACGCGAACTCAAATTGTCAAGAATGACATAACACCACCTCAAAAGATATTGTAGAAAGAATTGCACTTCAGAATGCAAGATGAAGAATGCTTAAATTCCTCAAAACAAAACATGTGTTGAACACCATGTTTATTTTTGAGTATAGCTTGGCGGATCATAACTTCAAGAGAAATCTTGAAGAACAATTGAAAAATGAAAAGAATCCTTGACGAACCACCATGTAGAGCCTCCATGAAGAACTCCGGTAATAAAAGAATGATCAAACGAGATGGAAAGTTGAAAAGAACTCCGAGAGAAGCCTTGCAATGATTTAGATGGAGCTTTGAAATGATATAATTGAAATAACTTGGAGCTCCGGAAAGAAAGATGAACAATTGAAATCAAGAATTTGATATCATGAACGAACTCCGGAAGAAGGAATTAATCACTTGGATGAAACAATAATAAGAATTACATTACGCGTATCCTTCACCAATTTAAATTGATGAAAAGCAACGGATTTGGCATACTACTTATTCTCGTAGAAAGGATTAAGAGAGATATAGCGCAAACTTCAGAAGGTATTGATGGAACCACCGGTGGAATTTGGAAACAACAAATGAATTAAAATGATAACGAAGGAAGAGAAAATCTTGACGAACCACCGTGAGAATTGAAAATGAAAGTAGCAAAGGCACAATTCAACGGAAAGAATTAGAAAATGAATGAAGATACTTGACAGAATTTAGATACACGAGAACGAAGAGATCAGGAACTGATTAGAGGATATTTGAGTGATGCACCGGTATGATTTGGAGACCGAGAGCTGAAAGCTTGAATGAATAATTCTGAGATGATGGGCTCCGGAGAATCAAACTGAAAAGACTTTCTGAAATACTCCGGGTGGGTGAAAAGAATTCTCACAATCAAAACAATTATGAGAGGATGGCATAAGCTAGAACTATGAATCTTCAAGAGAACGAACCAAGATTTAGGAGAAATTCTTCTTCGGTCTTCAAATGTTGAGAATGACGATGAGAAACACCACCATGAATTGTTGAGGCACTCCGGAATGAAATTTAGAAATGTTGGACCAACGATGAAAAGAATTTGAAAGATCTTGGAGAAAGACAATTGACTGATGATAATTCATTCTTACGTCAAACTTTGCAATGAATTTGAGAATAACTCCAGAAAAATTAGAAGAGTCAGGTAAGATCCTGGGAAAAGACCTGTGGGTTAGGGCCCACTCAAGAGAAACACCGTTGAAATGATTACTTGAAAATGAGATTGCACCAGTTGAATTAAATGGCTTGAATGAGATAACAACCTCAAAATAGCTTGAACGAATTTGGAATGGAAATGCGAATCTTCAGAGATATCTTCAGCAATCCGGAACAAATGAATGGCGAGAAGTGGATGATTAAGAGGTACACCGGCATGAGAAAGCATTTGAAACGAGGACAAGAATACGATCAACACTGAAAGCTTGACTTTAGTCCACTGGAGAAGAAAGAGAACGAATAATGATAAACTTGAAGAACATCTTCATGAGAACCACCGGTTAAGAACATGGAGGAAAAGAATGAAGAGACTTCACATCCATAAGATGGATACTTGATTAAGAAATCTGAGTGTTTCAAGAAAAAAGGGTGGGAGGGCGGGAAAACAAAGACAACTTGGGACGGATGAAGCAAACACCGTTGCAAAGAACTGAGAATTGATCTCGCAAATGTTGAAATGATCGGATTTACTTGAAGAGAAGCACACCGTTTGGGAAGGAATTAACATGGCAACCTCGATGAACAAGAAGGATTAGCACTCCATAGAAATATGAGAACACCGTTTAGGAAAGGTATGGATTCCACATTTGACATCGAAGCAACTCGAATACCACAAAACAAAACAAAAACAAAGGATTTGGCTTGCAGAATAAGCCGGAACAAACATATGATCGAGATTTCGTCCGAAGTTTTCATGGTGGGGCCCACACGGGCTCGATCGTACAACACCATCATGTACAAGGCAGTGCACATGACATACGAAGTGTCCCCGAGTCGGCATAGCCAAGGACTCTTTAAGACACTACGAGACCACTGTAAAACCAACCGTGGAAAGGCGGACCACTAGACGTCGAACCCCAATCTCATATCATGCATCTGTCGGAAAGATATCCTAAGAGCTACTTGAATTCCCACTTATAAACTCCCGAAACTTTCTGGTTATGCAATCTGGTGTTGGGGATACAGGGGACACAAAATATATCACCCAAACTAACAATACCTAGATCCAGCTGTATCCATCCGTCAACACATAACCAAGAAACCTTCGGAAATCGTTTACCTCAACCTTCGAAAAACATCTGTTATACAAGTTATGGCAATACTCCCGAACTCCCGCCCCAGTACTGGGTGGCGTCGAGGTGATCTCACCAACAGCTGCATAAAAGAGATTTTGATGTCGGCGAAACTCAGGTATTCCAGAACTGCAACGATAAAATTGTGACGACAACACCTCGGAGCTCAACTCCCCGGGACACTGCCACAACCCCTAAATGTCAGGAGGCACCAAGAACAATGTTCTCGTCACAAAACCATCGGAACGATTCCAAGATACCCGCGTGATCCTAAATTTTTTTTTAGTGAAATTTGAGGAGAGAAAAGTCAAAACTTCTACGTCAGGAGACCTCAGCAGAGCGACGAAGGGACTGAGGAGTAAAAAGAATCCTACTCTCCGATATATATAATCCTAAGACTCAAAACATTTTTGTTCTAGACTCAACAACGCCAGCGATTCGATCAAGCAGGGGGCTCCTAAGTCGGGGATAGCTCTGATTACCAACTTGTGGATTACTGCTTGATACCAACTTGTAATGCCCACGATGCGGCTATATCTCCCACGTGTCGAGGCACGACTTAGAGGCATAACCGCATTGTGGTTTGTCGCAAGAAGGGTCATCTTCACACAATCCCATGTAATGAACAAGAATGGGATAAAGAGTTGGCTTACAATCGCCACTTCACACCATACATGAATAAATCATACATCAATCAGAGATACACACATAGGTCCGACTACGGAACCAAAATAAAAGAAGACAACCCAACTGCTAGATCCCTGATCGTCCCAACTGGGCTCCACTACTGATCAACAGAAAAACGAAACAACACAACGAACAAGATCTTCATCGAGCTCCCACTTGAGCTCAGTTGCGTCACCTGCACTGGTATCATCGACACCTGCAACTGTTTTGGAAGTATCTGTGAGTCACGAGGACTCAGCAATCTCACACCCGCGAGATCAAGACTATTTAAGCTAATAGGAAAGGATGGGTAATGAGGTGGAGCTGCAGCAAGCACTAAGCATATATGGTGGCTAACATACGCAAATAAGAGCGAGAAGAGAAGCAACGGAACGGTCGTGAACTAGCAATGATCAAGAAGTGATCCTGAACTCCTACTTACGTCAAACATAACCCAGAAACCGTGTTCACTTCCCGGACTCCGCCGAGAAGAGACCATCACGGCTACACACGCGGTTGATGCGTTTTAATTAAGGTCAAGTGTCAAGTTCTCTACAACCGGATATTAACAAATTCCCATCTGCCACATAACCGCGGGCACGGCTTTCGAAAGATAATACCCTGCAGGGGTGTCCCAACTTAGCCCATTATAAGCTCTCACGGTCAACGAAGGATATTCCTTCTCCCAGGAAGACCCGATCAGTCTCGGAATCCCGGTTACAAGACATTTCGACAATGGTAAAACAAGACCAGCAAAGCCGCCCGAATGTGCCGACAAATCCCGATAGGAGCTGCACATATCTCGTTCTCAGGGCACACCGGATTGTCCAAGCTTCCGGTAGGCCAGCCCAGAGTTGCCTCTGGTGGCCACCGGCGACTGACAGGCTGGACCAACACTCAGAGGAGCACTGGCCCGGGGGTTAAAATAAAGATGACCCTTGAGTCTGCAGAACCCAAGGGAAAAAGGCTTAGGTAGGCAAATGGTAAAACCAAGGTTGGGCCTTGCTGGAGGAGTTTTATTCAAGGCGAACTGTCAAGGGGGTCCCATAAATCACCCAACCGCGTAAGGAACGCAAAATCAAGGAACATAACACCGGTATGACGGAAACTAGGATGGCAAGAGTGGAACAAAACACCAGGCATAAGGCCGAGCCTTCCACCCTTTACCAAATATATAGATGCATTAATAATATAAGAGATATTGTGATATCCCAACATAAACATAATCCAACATGGAGCAATCTTCAACTTCACCTACAACTAACAACGCTATAAGAGGGGCTGAGCAAAAGCGGTAACATAGCCAAACAACGGTTTGCCAGGAAGGGTGACAACGGTTAGAGGTTCATGGCAATTTGGGAGGCTTGATAAGCAAGTGGTAGGTAGCGCGACATAGCAATAGAGCGAACAACTAGCAAGCAAAGATAGAAGTGATTTCGAGGGTATGGTCATCTTGCCTGAGATCCCGCAAGGAAGAAGAACGAGTCCATGAAGAAGACAAACGGACGTAGTCGAACGAATCCTCACAACTCCGGAAAGAAACCGAAGCTAACGAGAGAAGCAACCCGGAAAGAAACAAACAACATAGTAAACAACCACCACATACACATGGCATGATGCAAAAACAAACATGATGCATGTCCGGTTTAAATATGCATGGCATGGCAAAGTGCAACAAACAATACTACAAGTTAAGTGGAGCTCAATATGCAACGAGTTGCATATTGACGAAACACCACATTTAATTATTTAGTTCTCTCTCGTTTATGGACCCAACAATATTAAATGTTATTAACCATGGCAAGGGGTGAAGCATAAGTAAACTAACTATTTAAGCAAGTTAAATGAGGCCGGAAACAAACAACAACAATTCCGGAAAATCCTCATGTCCATATATTCGGATTTGTACTGTTCTACCATAAACGCAATTTTAATATTGTTAAACAGCAAAATGAAGTAAACCAAGTTAATATATGCATTTTTCTACCCCATTTACATATATAATTTATGAAAATCCGAGTTACGGTTATTTAGTTATGAAATAAATCATTTTAGCATGGCATTTAAGCAAATTTAAACAAACAGCATTTTAAACAATTTTAACATGGGTGAAAGTGGCATATTATTAAACTACACAAAATTCTAAGCATTTTACATGTTTAAATCATGTTAATCCGATGCACGGTTTATTAGTTATTAATGCATGAACGTGAGGGGTTTTCTGTAAAACGGTAATACTCTGGATAATAGAGAAATTCGCAGATCCTGAAAAAAAAACATCACATGGGCCGAAACTTGCTGGTCCAACAGCACAAGAGAGGGCTGCTCACATTGGGCGAATAGGCCGAAGGGAAAGCGGAGCGGTGGGCCAGCGGATCTGAACCGCGGGGATGCAGACCACTCGGACGCGGTCAACGGTGACGGACGAGGCACGGGCAGGCCGAAGCGGGGCTGGGCCAGCCGAGAAGCGGCAGCGGCTGGGCCCTGCGGGACCGGTGGGCTTGGCGAGATGGTGGCTGGCGACACAGTCAACGCGAGCGCTGCGGCTCGATCTGGAGCAGGGGACTTGGCGCTGGGGTCGTCCTCCTTGACCGAAGCGGAGCAGGAAAACGGCCAGGGACATGAACGGCACGGGATCCCGGCGAGGTTCGTCGGGTCGGGCTGGTTCCAGGCGGCAGCGGCAAGCTTGTTCATGAGCAGAGAGAGAGACAGTCAGAGGAGCAAGAGAGCCAGGAAAAGGGAAAAAGGGTGCGAGGCAAGGAACCTGCTGGTCCGGCGGCTCTGCTCGGAGAGGTGGCCGGCGGCGTTGCACAGTTGAGGAGGTCTTGGTGGCCTTGGCGAAGCAGGGGAGGTCCGGGCGCCGGGGAACCACGACGGCGGGGCAGATCTTGGCAGAAAAGAGGTCGGGGACGACGAGCTCGGGCATCCATGTTGTCCTCCTGACGGCGCGCAGGAACGATGGGGCATGGGTCTCCGGGCGATGCATCTGGCGGAGAGAAAGGAAACGGCGGGGCACGGCCTGGCCGGCCGGCGCGATGGCTCAGGCAGGGAAGGGCGGCTGGTCTCGGAGCAACGGGGCGACGACCATGGCGTTGGGTCCCTGCTAGAGAAGGAAGAGGCGAGGGAGATTAGAGAGGTTGAGAGAGAGTGGAGCACGGGGAGCAAAAGAAGAGAAGGCAGGGGCGTGGCGACCTGATGCAGCGGGTGGTGGCTCCGGCGAGACCCGGTCGCCGGTGGCCAGGCGAGGCGAGGAGGAGGGCGACGACGCGAAGATGGAGGTCGATGCCTCGATCCGATCTGGATCGAGCGATGCGGGAGGCTCCGGTGCTCTCGTGGTCGTCCGATCTAAGATCTGGCGGTCCAGATCGAGTGGAATTGGCTGTGGTGGTTGGCTGGATCTGAAGGGAGGTGGGAGGAGGCTGTGGAATCGAGGGAGGGGTTCTCGAGAGGATTTTCTGGATTGCCGGCGGGATGGGACATCTCCCTAGAAGTTAGGGTTTGCCCATGTGGACTAGGGGTCTTTAAATAGTGAAATGAAGGGGTATTTGGATCATCTGATTAAAATCAGACGGTTGAGATAAAATGCTAGGGGATTCCCAATCAGAAATCGGAGATGTTTTGTAGATGTTAGGGGATGTTCCGGACCCAACGGTAACGAAAATCCGGTTCGGGTTCGGGACAAATTTCGGACGCGCGCGAGGGAGCGATGCACTGTGCAAAGAGGGACTCCGGTTTAAGCAAGAGGGAAAACAAAGAACGAGGTTGGTCTCGGAAGGGTCAGCGGAAGCAAGGGGGGCGCGGCCACTATGGGCGGATGCAAGTTTTATGAAAACAAATGCGGATGATGCAATGAAGAAATGCAACAACAAAATAAATAACAGAGCTGACTCGCCAAACAAGGAAGGCAATCGGAGCGTCGGTCTCGGGGCGTCACAGGAAACCCTTCTCCCATCTAGGGAGGAGGTCAAGGAAGAAGAAGACGAAGGGGCTCCCTCTCACCTTCTCTTCCGGTGGCGCCGGAACGCTGCCGTGGCCATCATCATCACCGCAATCTTCACCAACAACTTCACCGCCATCATCACCAACTCTTCCCCCCTCTATGCAGCGGTGTAACCTCTCTCTTACCCGCTGCAATCTCTACTTAAACATGGTGCTCAACGCTATATATTATTTCCCAATGATGTATGGCTATCCTATGATGTTTGAGTAGATCCGTTTTGTCCTATGGGTTATTTGATGATCAAGATTGGTTTTAGTGCATGTTTTATTATTGGTGCTGTCCTATGGTGCTCTCCGTGTCGCGCAAGCGTGAGGGATCCCCGCTGTAGGGTTTGCAATATGTTCATGATTTGCTTATGGTGGGTGGCGTGAGTGACAGAAGCACAGACCCGAGTAAGTAGGTTGTTTGCGTATGGGATAAAGGGGACTTGATGCTTTAATGCTATGATTGGGTTTTACCTTAATGATCTTTATTAGTTGCGGATGCTTGCTTGAGTTCCAATCATAAGTGCATATGATCCAAGTAGAGAAAGTATGTTAGCTTATGCCTCTCCCTCAAATAAAATTGCAATAATGATTACCGGTCTATTTATCGATTGCCTAGGGACACATAACTTTCTCGTAACAAAAAGCTGTTTACTAATTTAGTTGTGTCTTTATCTAAATAGCCCCTAGCTTTTATTTACTCGCTCTTTAGTTTCTTGCAAACCTATCCAACAACACCTACAAAGTACTTCTAGTTTCATACTTGTTTCCGGTAAAGCTAACGTCGAGTGTGCGTAGAGTTGTATCGGTGGTCGATAGAACTTGAGGGAATATTTGTTCTACCTTTAGCTCCTCGTTGGGTTCGACACTCTTACTTATCGAAAGAGGCTACAATTGATCCCCTATACTTGTGGGTTATCAAGACCTTTTTCGGGCGCCGTTGCCAGGGAGCAATAGCGTGGGGTGAATATTCTCGTGTGTGCTTGTTTGCTTTATCACTATGTAATTTTTATTTGCTGTTCTTAGTTGTTCTTTATCTTTAGTTATGGATATGGAACACGAAATACCAAAAAATTAGGTGTACTTGCTACTCATGGAGATGAGGAACCTCCTAAAACCCTCGATGCTCGTTATGTGAAAGATATTACGTACTACTTTAATAATCCTGAGAAAACCCCATTCAATTATGTAATGGGAGTAACATTGCATCAACGTGAATACTTTAGGGATTACCGCTTGACACGAAAAGGGAAACTATTATGGGATCAAATTCATATATTGAAGTGGTATGCTAGGCAACTATGCTTGAGTTATGATTATACTTGTTGCTCTAGGATGAAGGCTCCACACCTTCCCTTTTCATGCAAATTTAATGATAATAAAACCTTAACTTCTTATGCTAATGGTATATATGATTACTATGATGTGGAGCAAATAGAAGAATTTGTTGCTTTTATGGGTGCTTATGAAATTGAATCTATGTTTAAAGAGTTTGAAGATTTTGATGATGCTGCTTATAGACCTGAAAATTTAGCTATCCTCAAATATTGCTATGAGAATTATGAATACAATTCCGATATTAATGCACTCATTGAGAAAGTCTCCGCTGTCCAAGAAGAGATTAATATTTTGCAGGAATCTATGGAAGAAGAAATTGATGAAACCGTGAGCTCATTGGATGAAAAAGATGAGGAGGAGAGCGAAGAACAAAAGGAGGAAGAGCGGATTAGCTACCCGTGCCCACCTTCTAATGAGAGTAACTCTTCAACTCATACATTGTTTAATTTCCCTTCGTGCTTACCGAAGGATGATTGCTATGATCCCGTTGACTCTTTTGAAATATCCCTTTTTGATGATGCTTGCTATGCTTGTGGCCAAGATGCCAATATGAATTATGCTTATGGAGATGAACTTGCTCTAGTTCGTTATGTTAAACATGAAATTTTTGCTATTGCACCCACACATGATAGTCCTATTATCTTTTTGAATTCTCCAAACTACACTATATCGGAGAAGTTTGCACTTATTAAGGATTACATTGATGGGTTGCCTTTTACCGTTGCACATGATGATTTTGATAGATATAATATGCATGTGCTTGCTGCTCCTACTTGCAATTATTATGAGAGAAGAACTATATCTCCACCTCTCTATGTTTCCAACACGAAAAAATTGCAAGAAACCGTTTATACTATGCATTAGCCTTTACTATGTGTGCATGAATTGTTCTTTTATGACATGCCGATGCATAGGAAGATAGTTAGACTTCGTCGTTGCATGATATATGTTGCTTTGTGCTCACTACTAAATTACAAATCGTTGCTAATTAAAATTGGCTTTGATATACCTTGGGATCCGGGTGGATTCACTACTTGAGCACTATATGCCTAGATTAATGGCTTTAAAAAAAGCGCTGCCAGGGAGACAACCCGGAAGTTTTAGAGAGTCATTTATTTCTGTTGAGTGCTTTCATATAGTTTAAAAACAACAAAAATAAAGAGGGGAACCCAAAACTTTTCAAAAAGGAAAGTGAAAGTGAGAAAGACAAGCATTGTTGAAGTGGGAGAGCTCCTTGAACTTTGTTCATGCTCACGGCAACTTTGTGAATCTTGATTACAGAAACTTTTCAACAAAAATAATTATCCCCTTGTACAATTCCATTGTATTATAAAACTAATGTGCCAAGGTTTGCCTTTAGGATGTTTACAATACTTGTTGGTTTGTACGGTGCAGGACAGAAACTTTGGCTGTAGTGCACAATTTTTAATTTTTTACTGGAACGTCAAATGGTTCTGATTCTTTTTGCACTGTCTTTCTATACAAATTGTTTATTTTTCCTAATTGTGGCAGAATTTTGCAAGTACCAGAAGTATGGTGAATGTTCAGGTTATTACAGACTGTTCTGTTTTAGACAGATTCTGTTTTTGATGCATAGTTTGCTTGTTTTGATGAAACTATCAATTTATATCAGTGGATTAAGCCATGAAAAAGTTATATTACAGTAGACACAATGCAAAAACAAAATATGAATTGGTTTGCAACAGTACTTAGAGTAGTGATTTACTTTATTATACTAACGGATCTTACCGAGTTTTCTGTTGAAGTTTTGTGTGGATGAAGTGTTCGATGATCGAGAAGGTTTCGATGAGAAAAGAAGGAAGAGCGCCAAGAGCTCAAGTTTGGGGATGCCCGAGGCACCCCAAGTAAATATTCAAGGAGACTCAAGCGTCTAAGCTTGGGGATGCCCCGGAAGGCATCCCCTCTTTCTTCAACAAATATCGGTATGTTTTTGGATTCGTTTCATTCATGTGATATGTGCAAATCTTGGAGCGTCTTTTGCATTTAGTTTTCACTTTTCTTTTATGCACCATGCTGGTATGAGATAGTCCTTGGTTGATTTATAGAATGCTCATTGCACTTCACTTATATCTTTTGAGTATGGCTTTATAGAATGCTTCATGTGCTTCACTTATATCATTTGAAGCTTGGATTGCCTGTTTCTCTTTACATAGACAACTGTCATTTGTAGAATGCTCTTTTTCTTCACTTATATTTGTTAAAGCGTGGGCATATCTTTTGTAGAAAGAATTAAACTCTCGTGCTTCACTTATATCTATTTAGAGAGATGACAGGAACTGGTCATTCACATGGTTAGTCATAAAACCCTACATAAAACTTGTAGATCACTGAATATGATATGTTTGATTCCTTGCAATAGTTTTGCGATATAAAGGTGGTGATATTAGAGTCGTGCTAGTTGAGTAATTGTGAAATTGAGAAATACTTGTGTTGAGGTTTGCAAGTCCCGTAGCATGCACGTATGGTGAACCGTTATGTAACGAAGTTGGAGCATGAGGTGTTTATTGATTGTCTTCCTTATGAGTGGAGGTCCGGGACGAGCGATGGTCTTTTCCTACCAATCTATCCCCCTAGGAGCAGCCGCGTAGTACTTTGTTTCGATAGCTAATAGACTTTTGCAATAAGTATGTGAGTTCTTTATGACTAATGTTGAGTCCATGGATTATACGCACTCTCACCCTTCCATCATTGCTAGCCTCTTCGGTACCGTGCATTGCCCTTTCTCACCTCGAGAGTTGGTGCAAACTTCGCCGGTGCATCCAAACCCCGTGATACGATACGCTCTATCACACATAAACCTCCTTATATCTTCCTCAAAACAGCCACCATACCTACCTATTATGGCATTTCCATAGCCATTCCGAGATATATTGCCATGCAACTTCCATCATCATCATATACATGACTTGAGCATTTATTGTCATATTGCTTTGCATGATCGTAAGATAGCTAGCATGATGTTTTCATGGCTTGTCCGTTTTTTGATGTCACTGCTATGCTAGATCGTTGCACATCCCGGTACACCGCCGGAGGCATTCATAGAGTCATATATTTGTTCTAGATATCGAGTTGTAATATTGAGTTGTAAGTAAATAAAAGTGTGATGATCATCATTATTAGAGCATTGCCCCAGTGAGGAAAGGATGATGGAGACTATGATTCCCCCACAAGTCGGGATGAGACTCCGGACGAAAAAAAAGAAAACAAAAAAAATTAATGAGAGAAAAAGAGAGAAGGGGCAATGTTACTATCCTTTTACCACACTTGTGCTTCAAAGTAGCACCATGTTCTTCATATAGAGAGTCTCTTGAGTTATCACTTTCATATACTAGTGGGAATTTTCATTATAGAACTTGGCTTGTATATTCCAACGATGGGCTTCCTCAAATGCCCTACGTCTTCATGAGCATGCAAGTTGGATGCACACCCACCTAGTTTCAGTTTGAGCTTTCATACACTTATAGCTCTAGTGCATCCGTTGCATGGCAATCCCTACTCCTCACATTGACATCAATTGATGGGCATCTCCATAGCCCGTTGATTAGCCGCATCGATGTGAGACTTTCTCCTTTTTTGTCTTCTTCACATAACCCCCATCATCATATTCTATTCCACCTATAGTGCTATGTCCATGGCTCACGCTCATGTATTGCGTGAAAGTTGAAAAGGTTTGAGAAACGTAAAAAGTATGAAACAATTGCTTGGCTTGTCATCGGGGTTGTGCATGATGTGAATATTTTGTGTGGTGAAGATGGAGCATAGCCAGACTATATGATTTTATAGGGATGAGCTTTCTTTGGCTATGTTATTTCAATAAGACATAATTGCTTGGTTGGTATGCTTGAAGTATTATTGTTTTTATGTCAAAGGATAGACTATTGCTTTGAATCACTCGTGTCTTAATATTCATGCCATGATTAGACATATGATCAAGATTATGCTAGGTAGCATTCCACATCAAAAATTATCTTTTTTATCATTTACCTACTCGAGGATGAGCAGGAATTAAGCTTGGGGATGCTGATACGTCTCCATCGTATCTACAATTTTTGATTGTTCCATGCCAATATTATTCAACTTTCATATACTTTTTGGCAACTTTTTATACTATTTTTGGGACTAACATATTGACCCAGTGCCCAGTGCCAGTTCCTGTATGTTGCATGTTTTATGTTTTGCAGAATATCCATATCAAACGGAATCCAAACGGGATAAAAACGGACAGAGCTTATTTTGGAAAATTTTGGAAGAAAAATCCACGCGAGACGGTGCCCGAGGTGGCCACGAGGCAGGGGGCGCCCCTGCCCCCCCTGGGCGCGCCCCTGACCCTCGTGGGCCACCCGTAAGGCGGTTGATGCCCTTCTTCGGCCGCAAGAAAGCTAACTTTTGGTAAAAAATTAGGGCGAAGGTTTGAGTCCAATCAGAGTTACGGATCTCCATATATATATGAAACGGTGAAAGGGCAGCAGAACAGAACACAGAAACAGAGAGAAACAGAGAAACAGATCCAATCTCGGAGGGGATCTCGCCCCTCCCACGCCATGGAGGCCAAGGACCAGAGGGGAAACCCTTCTCCCATCTAGGGAGGAGGTCAAGGAAGAAGAAGACGAAGGGGACCCCTCTCCCATTCTCTTCCGGTGGCGCCGGAACACTGCGGTGGCCATCATCATCACCGCAATCTTCACCAACAACTTCACCGCCATCATCACCAACTCTTCCCCCCTCTATGCAGCGGTGTAACCTCTCTCTTACCCGCTGTAATCTCTACTTAAACATGGTGCTCAACACTATATATTATTTCCCAATGAGGTATGGCTATCCTATGATGTTTGAGTAGATCCGTTTTGTCCTGTGGGTTATTTGATGATCAAGATTGGTTTGAGTGCATGTTTCATTATTGGTGCTGTCCTATGGTGCTCTCCGTGTCGCGCAAGCATGAGGGATCCCCGCTGTAGGGTTTGCAATATGTTCATGATTTGCTTATGGTGGGTGGCGTGAGTGATAGAAGCACAGACCCGAGTAAGTAGGTTGTTTGCGTATGGGATAAAGGGGACTTGATGCTTTAATGCTATGGTTGGGTTTTACCTTAATGATCTTTAGTAGTTGCAGATGCTTGCTAGAGTTCCAATCATAAGTGCATATGATCCAAGGAGAGAAAGTATGTTAGCTTATGCCTCTCCCTCAAATAAAATTGCAATAATGATTACCGGTCTAGTTATCGATTGCCTAGGGACAAATAACTTTCTCGTAACAAAAAGCTCTTTACTAATTTAGTTGTGTCTTTATCTAAACAGCCCCTAGCTTTTATTTACTCGCTCTTTACTTTCTTGCAAACCTATCCAACAACACCTAGAAAGTACTTCTAGTTTCATACTTGTTTCCGGTAAAGCGAACGTCGAGTGTGCGTAGAGTTGTATCGGTGGTCGATAGAACTTGAGGGAATATTTGTTCTACCTTTAGCTCCTTGTTGGGTTCGACACTCTTACTTATCGAAAGAGGCTACAATTGATCCCCTATACTTGTGGGTTATCAAGAGCTTTTTCTTCCACGTGTAAAATCACCATTGGCTGGAGGTAACACGTGTCGGCTCACCGTTGGGACAGATGTCATCCACTCATTGGACACAAAGCGCCTATGATACGTCGACACGTGGCACGACCCAACAGAGGCCCATTCGTGTGAAAAGGCCGGCCCGTTTGACTTGGTCAAAAGGTGGCGGGCCAGCCCACGGCAAGCCTGTTAATGGCCTGTTCGCATATAGCCCATTTACAGTCCGCTATCCCAGGGCCCGTTTACGGCCTATCCGAATTAGGTCCAGTAGCGTCATCTCGGCCGTCCAATATAATTCCAGCCCGTTTTAACTTCCGGCCCATGTATGGCCCATGACGTCTTTCGGCCCATATGAGGCCCTTAGTAACCCTCGGCCCCTTAACGGCCCGTGGTAAAACTCGCCTGTAATGAACAATGTATCACTTTATACCCAGTAACGGCCCATTATTCCGTTGGGCCATTTCCAGCCCATGATATCTTTCGGCCTTCTCAGGGCCCATTTAATCTTGGGCTCATTTCCAGCATTCGGTTACTTACGGCCCGTTACTGTCATTTTCTGCTTGTGGGCGAAATTCAGCCAGTGGTTACAGTCGGCCCGTTTGCGGCCCGTTAATACGTTGGGCCGTTTTCATGTCGAAAAAACCCGTTGGGCTGTTTTCATAGATTTATCAAATACGACCAATAAACGGCCCGTTATTGTCCACGAATAGTATGGCCCATGATTGGCGAAATGATGATACGCCCCATGGAAGGCCCATGGATCCTGCGGCCCGTAAAAGGCCCATGGATCGTACGGGCCGTAGAAGGCCCATGGATCCTACGACCCGTATAGAAGGCCAATGGATCCTACGGCCCGTAGAAGGCCCATGGATCATACGGCCCGCAGGAGGCCCATGGTTACAACAGTCCATGTGTTGCCATGATTATTTTGGCCTAGTTTCCAAAAATAGGTTATTGTGGCCACTAGAAAAACACAGAAAAAGAACTGCAGTGACTACAAGAAAACAACTAAACAAGACAATAAGGAAATAAATAAGCAAGCAATTAACGCAAGCCTATTACCGCTATTACACATATTACATCCACTGGGCATCAAAGTTCGCCACCAGTGCAAATATAGGGAACAAAGCAGCATATTACATACACTGGCCGTCAAACTTGGCCACCAGTGCAAATAAACGCGGCAGCAAAACAAGAGCATAACTGAAACAACTTCATAAGAGCTCAAGAAACATGGTATCCACCATGCTGGCAATAAGCTTAGCAAGCTTATTAGCTTTGTCTTGTTTGGCGCTAAAATCCTCCAACGCTTGCTGTTGCACCAGAAAGTATGCATCTGAATGCTCCAGGGACTTCCGCAGTCCTTCCGCTTCTTGTCGCAGCACAGCTGATCGATGTCTTTCAGCTTGTAGTTGAGACTCAAGAAACCGAACTGATTCAGACAGTGAGTTTGAATAGCTTGTGCAAGCGGTAGTGGCCAGTAACTCCAACACTAAACCAAGACAGGACTTTGGGGTTGTCTCACTGTCTTCGAGATAGTCTTCCTTAGCTATTTTATCAGCTTTGTTGGAGACCAACAAGGATGTGTCACTATCTTGAACCTTACTGCATTACTTCCTTTACCATTGCTTAATAAGGCACTCTTCCCCAATATTCTGTCAGCATTCTAAAAGAAGAAACAAGCAGACACATAACAGTTTAGCATGTACTAGTATATGAAACTCATTTCGGTGAACCAGTTCATTAGTAAGGTGGACAGGATTAAACTACCAAGTCTTCTATTGCCAAGTACTAGTACATAATAAAAGCATCAAACAACATATATGTATTTCCTATGGTCACTGCATTGTCTTGCCAAATCAAAATAGAGACACATTTCAAATCATATCAGTTCAAGACAAAGCAGCAGTGAAAGAATACAAAGCGTGGGAAACTACACGGCACAACAAGATTTCAGATGGGTACTACGGGTCTACATGTACAACAACACTATTGGCTCTGTTGTGATGCTAGTAATGTGCATGATATGAGAAGTCAACTGTATACACAATTGAAATTGAAATCAACAGAGCTATTGATAAGAGCAAGCCTGTTAAAGAAACATGCGTGAACATACCTGCTGTGCCATTGCAGTTTTGATTGGATCCTTCAATTTAAAAATAAGTTTGTATGAGTAAATACAGTGATACAAGAGCAAAGCAGTATGCACAATAGCAATCATAGTTAAAAAAGGCGCGCCTAAGCGAGCGCGTAAGCGCAGCTAGGCTCTAGGCGTTGGCGAAACGCATTGCGCATAACTACGCTTAATCTGTGCATAACTGCGCATAAGCATGCGCTTTGGTCAGTAAAGCGCAAGGCGGTGGCAAAACGCACAATTAACGCCTAGCGCTTTTTTGAACTATGATAGCAATGGAATCTTCAATTAGAACAGTTGGAGTTGGGGTTGTGCTTCCTCCACAGGAATAGGCGTACTAACTGGTGGAGTTGGGGTTCGCCGTGGTAGTACTGGCCCTTTGGGCACTGGAGCTGCCTTACTAACTGCTCTTGTTTGGGAGCTCTGTGGTGGAGATGGTGCTGTGTCAACAGGAACTGGGTTACTATCTGCTGGGGTTGGGGTTAGATTGGGTGAAGCTGGTTCTCTGTCCATCGCAGTAGGGGTACAATCTTCGAGAGTTTGGGTTATGTGTGGTAGGGCTGGTTCTTGTGCATGTACAATCGGGGTTCTATCTCCACCAAGAGGTAGCACTGTTTTATTTGAAGACCGTGTTTTTAGTCCGCTAGATGCTGGCATCACCCGCTCCAATTCAAATGGCTGATAAACAGGAAACATAGTTGAATGTACAGACATTGTATGAGAGATAGATGTAATAGATAGTGTGGAAAAAAGAGGGCATGAAATAGTTGACATGTATATTGTTTAACTAAAACGGATGACATAATTTCACATATATGATGTCTATCTAAACTGGATAGCATAGCATAACATAATTCAAAGATATGATGAATAACTAAACAGGATCGCATGACATAATTCACCTACATGTTATCTAAGTAATCAGGATCGCATCATTTCATTCACATATGTGATTTATATGCTAAACAGAGGGCATTAGATATGATGTCTGAACTAAGAACATGGTGTTGAATATTGTGTATATGATGTCTAATCTATGCAATGCAAGACACCATATGCATGATATGAGTAGTATAACCATGCCAAGTTAGAGCATACACCTCGGTGGGGGAATAGGACTGGTCATCTGTCTCTGAATCCATCTCTGAGGAGCTATCGGGACCCAACAAGAGATCTGCTTCGACAGGTAGCACTCTCTACTCAGAAGCCCTTGTTTTCACTCCAGATTTTTCAATCTCCCACCCAAATGGCTGATTCACAGGAAGAGTAGTTTAATGTACAAACATTGTCGACAAATGGAAATGTAATGAAGAAAAGGATGGGCAAGATATCATTCAAATATATGATGCCTGGTTAAATAGGATGGCATTGCACATTTCACGTATATTATGGCTGGCTAAAAGACATGAGACTGCACAGTTTCCATATACTCCCTTCGTTCCACAATACATGTCTTCCATTTGTCAAAATATAGATGCATCTAGACATGTTTTAGTATATAGGTACATCCATTTTTGAACAAATGGAAGTCAAGTATTTTGGAACGGAGGGAGTATGATATAGAAACTAAACAGATGGCGTTACAGAACATGTCTAAACTAAGCAGATGACATATATGATTTCAAAAGTAGGCACTGCAAGGCAACATATGCATGATATGACTAACATCATCATGCCAAGGTAGAGCAAACACCTTGGGGGGTAAATAGGAGTGGTCAGCGGCGTCTGAATCCGCCTCAGAACAGATAGCTTCCTCTGGATTACAATCTGGAGAGGGGTGGGGAGGGTTTGCCATTGAACCCACCATGGAGCGATGTCTGCATGACATTGTATTGCCGCGCAAAACTCTTCTCTTTTTCTCTACATGTTCAGCATGACTGTGTACAATATCTGACATGCATACAAAAAAAATATGGTGAGATTATGTAAGGAGAGCATGCAGAAATTTAGAGTGATGGTAACAACCAGTGGATGGATCCAAAAATATGATAGCAGGCTGATGATTGCTTTAATTTAATAAAAAGACAGATGATGATTGCTTTACTATTTGTTTAGACATACGAAAAAATAGGTAAAATTTACATCACCAAAAACCACCTGACTACAACAGATGAGGTAAAAACTGTTGACTCTGAACTTAACTGCCGAAACTGAAATTTACTGTGGAATCTGAATGTTATTGTCGAAACTGAACGCAATGGTAACAGAGAGGCACTTGACATGTAGTTTAGGGAGGGCCTGCAGTTCATCTTCAACCTGCACCCCCCTGAGCTGCCAGCCACCACCGGCCGAACCTCCGGCCCCAGCACCGCCTCGCTGCCCCGAAACAACTCCCCACCGCTGGTCCGCCTCCGCCCCGGCCAGCCCTATAGGCCCCCGCCCCCACCCTGAACCCTAAGATAGATAGTGGGGTACCTCTCTGGCGAGCCCACGTCCCCGCTGCGGGTGGTTCTTCCTTAACTCCGGCGAGCCCCCCCACCCCCTGAAAATCGACTGACCCAAAAGTCGATTCAGTCGACTGAAGTGTAGCTAAATCGGAGTAGAGCAGCAGCACGAGCGAGGGGGAGAGCAGCAGCAGCAGCGAGCGGGCGAGCGAGAGCCGGAGCAGCAGCAGCTTGGCGAGCGAGCGATCGAGTGAGAGCCGGAGCAGCAGCAGCAGCGCGAGCGAGTGAGTGAGAGCCGAAGCAGCAACAGCAGATCCGGCTGGTATGGACGCCGCCGCCGAAGGGGCCTCGCACTGGGGGAGAGCCGCCGTAGAGATGTCGCCCGCGACGCCGGGTTCAAGGTAGCCGCTCCATGGGGGTGCGGGATGGAGCACCGTCGGCGCCGGGAGGTCGAGCTAAGGAGAAGGTGCGATGCGATGAGTGTACAACCTCTTTGGTGGCGCCGAGTAGGCCTCGGCTTCGTCCGAGGAGTCGGCGAGGATGCTGCGGTTCCGGTGGAGCAGGTTAAGGCGACGCTGTGGAGATGGAGCAGCCGCGATAGACGAGGCGATCGTCGGAGCAGCTCCTTGGAGGTGGAGGACGGGGCGGCTGAACCGGCGGGACGACGAGATGGACAAGGGATCCTCATCCGGGGAGGTGGACGAGGGAGGTCGAGCTGTTGCGGTGGACGACGTCGTCGGGGAAGAGGCTCCGGCTGGGCAGCGGTGAGGTGGCGGACGGAGGAGGGTGGGGTTTCGCGGCTGGAGCGGAGAGGTTATGGCGGCCTGGGATTTCGAATGGCAAAAAGGAGGCGATGGGAGGGGGTGAACCATGACTTAGGGACGCGCTTGTCCAAAATGTAGGGTGTGTTACAAAAGTACCCCGCACCGATTTGAACTAGCGGCCCTTTCGGCTCAGGGTTAGAAGGGGGATTTCGCGTGTCGGGATTTGGCAGCTGGAGGGAGTTTTCGCGCGCGTTGTAATTTCGGGATAGCAAGGCGCGGGTTGTGAAGGCGCTAGTTTTGGGAGCACGATATCTGAATTTTCGGGATATAACAAGGCGCGGGTTGAATTTTAGGGACAAGCCTAACGTGTAATATTGTACTTGTACGTACCAAATCAATTCGCACTTCCCTCAACCAAAAAGAAAACGAAAAAAATAGAACTATTCACACCACACAAAGAGAGAGTCTTGCCCCGTTTTACTATAAAAATGCTATTTAAAGCTACTCATACCAACAATTTAGTGCAATTAAATGCTATTCGGTAGTATGAATCCATGTTATGTCCAATTAAATTTTTTCGCTTGCTGTATAATGCATGTAACCTACTCATACCAACATTTTAGTGCATTCCAAATGTCTATACTACCGCTGCAATTCGAACTGAATTTGAATTCGTTTCTCTATTTCAATAACAAATCTACAATCATGATTGTTGCCAACTTCAACCATCATTCGTGTATTACCTTAATAACACACCACATGATTACTATAGAGATAGATATGAACTATGTGTACTACATGAACTCGAATTCTATTTTTTGAATACACTTGATGTTGATTCCAAATAATAGTACATTTGATGTACTAACTATATATTCATAATCTAAACCATGTTCCATACGTGTACACCGTGTTTATCACACATAGTATAGTGCCCCGCCCCCTACATTATGACAAGTATTTAGACCTGAGCTGCAAAAGCCACACATTAGCCCAAATTATGATCAATGTTCTATATGTTATACGTAGTACTAGCAAGATGCCCATGCGTTCCACAGAACATCAACATGATCAAGGGGAGGCCTAATTTGCAAATATGGAGAGGGGTGTGGGTATCTTTTTTCAAAATTGCCATAGTTTCCTTCCTATCCGTCAGATATAAATCGGACGGCCTATATTGCAGGATGGCACCATCATCAACAACTCCGTTTTTTATAAGAGTAGAGATAAAATATATTATATGTAGTATAACATGTTCATAACCACACCATGTGTATCACCGTTATATATATTCACACATGCGTCGGTTTAAAACACTATGATAAATTCTTCAAATATCCGAATTCGCTTTTTATAATGAAGTATGATCTCTATTCGTCTTTTACACCCACACAATCCTCTTATCTTTGTAGCTAGCTAGCGCTAACTTTCTCTCGTGCATGCAGACGCCCGCATCCCTCTAACCCTCCCTCAGCATTCTCTAGCTCCATCGCGCAAATTCGTCTTTTCACTTTAGGTCGTTCACCCACGGTGTGTGTAGGCCCCCCAGCTCCTTCTTTACGGCACACATCGATCGATATGCCTCTCTAGCCAGGTGTGCCTAGCACAAACACAAGCTTCCCCTCTTCTCTTATCACCGTCCATGCCTCACTCCCACCACTCTTTTCATCGATCTCGTACTCGCACACTCCTTCCCCCTCGATATAGTATGACTCTCGCACCACCTCCTAGATGCATCCCTCTCTCTCTATCCTTCTCCCCGTGCCTCATTTGCTTCTAACACACACATGCATGTATACCGATCGATCTCCCAACATATACCTAGGTCGACTTTAACTATTCCCCCCCATCGATCGACGTACCTCACAAGTTATGTCTCTCCTTTCTCTGACAAAGGACGATTGATCTTCCTATGTAGTTATGTCTGCTTACCACAGCCATATCGCCCCCCTCATCATTCGTGCATGCCTCCTGACCCGTCTCTCACACGCACGTGCACAGACAGGCAGCCATCCCCTCTCTTATTGATATTGCAGGCGTGCCCTCCGGTTGTCTAGCAATCCTATCCCACCATTTGTTAGAAGCAACTCCACTACCACCCCCTCCAACACTCTAGCTCTGTCTCTCTCCCAACCTTATTCCTCTCCTGCACATATGCATGGATGCCGATCGATCTCCCTTAATACATGAGGTAGATCGATCTCCCTTAATACATGAGGTAGGCCTCTCTCCTCCTCCACACATATACCAGCCATTGTACCTCTATAGTTAATTAGGCCTCCCTCCCCCCCCACCACACACCGATAGTCGAGCGCTGTAGGTAGGTATCCATGCCACAGAGACAAACCGCACCTGTCCCCTCTCTCGTTCTAGTAGGCCAGCCACTCTATATCTTTGACGTGGGCACACACAAATTCGATGGCACTCTTTATCGACCGCGCGCGCACACACACACACACATCATCCCTCTCTTCGATTCTATGGACACCTCAAGTCGATGATACCTCCACTCTCTTCTCGTGGATCGCCCCCTCTATATATATGATATATCCAGGACTCTATTTCACACACATTGCATATGTTACATTTTTTGATTGACCCCCCCCTAAAAAAACTCTCACGAACCCACACACTATATCTCTCTACGTTTGTATCTCTCTCACACAACCCCACGTAGGTGGTGTACGTATACAAGAAGAGAATAGGTGCACCGTGCACGTACTCACGCTTCGTGCCCAGCCACACCCGCGCGGGTACACGGTGGAGCTCATTTCTGTACGAAATGGCAGCCCACGTGCTAATTTGAACGCGTGTAGCGGTTGTTTACCTACGGAGGTCGTGTACCACGCGTGCACGAAACAAAGTTCGACTTGATGCGTTGGCGCGTTATTTTTAAATAAAGTTATATCGCTCAATGGCACGTACACAGAATATAAACCGATTTTTATGGAGAAAAAGGTAGTCCGCTCCACTATATACAATGGAGCCTCCCTGCCTGGTTTGTCTCTCTTCAGAGTATCTCACACAAGGCTGCGGTGGCCTCTCTCTCTCTCACCGTTGGTCACTGATCCGGCCGCATCCCGTCCGCCGGCGGAAAGGGAGGACGTGCATCGTTTCTCCGTTCGACGGCGCCGAGGCAGCACGTCCCGATCTGCGGTACACGCCGTTCTCTCTGACCAAGCTCCGGCGCGGTAGGGCCTACGCCACCTGCTCGCTGCCGCAGTATGGGCAGATTCCGCCCGCCGCCGCTCACCTAGTTACATCCCGACGACCTCCAGGTATCCCCTCCGGCCTTGCTCCACTGCCCGTCTTCCCACGTCGCTGCATGTGGATCTTCCATAGTTCTTTGCACAAAACGTAGCTCGTCCGGCGTACTTTCCATATTGCAATCTCGTCCTCACACCGTTTTAGACAAACACAACCGTGTTGTTATCTTCCCTTAGGACAAGGAATATGCTTCTTTTTTGTCGTCGCAACTGTCATCAACAATATTTGTCTTTTTACAAATTTCAAATGGGCATATTTTAGAGTGTAGATTCACTCATTTTGCTTCGTATGTGTACTCCCTCCGTTCCTAAATATTTGTCTTTCTAGAGATTTCAACAAGTGACTACATACGGAGCAAAATGAGTGAATCTACACTCTAAAATATGTCTATATACATCCGTATGTAGTAGTCCATTTGAATCTCTAAAAAGACAAATATTTGAGTAGTCACTCGTTGAAATCTCTAGAAAGACAAATACTCCGGAGTATATTTAAGAACCGAGGGGGTAGTGCACAGCCGCATGGGAGACTCAGACCGGTCGTTGCGCCGCATTAATAGTGAGTAATGAGCAGTCAAATCATAAGCCCCACCTTTCCCACTGTAAGTTGCTCAGAAGAAGCAACCATCAATACGCTCTTCTTTGAATCCGCTCATACTACTCCATCCGTCACTGTTTATAGAGCGCGCTTCAGAAAAAGAGAAAATCTCTGGGACCAAGGCGACTAGCGGTCGGCCTGAAAAATAGCATTGGTAGTTATAGCACGGCGTCTATTACTAGAGGAAATAATGCGTACACACATGCATGCAGTGCTTCCACCCCGGGTAGACACATGCATGCACGTACTCCACTCCGTAGTACTACATCGAGAGAAAATTGCGGTTACCACGCCCTAATTAATTGAGCATTAAACCAAACGCGTCTAAAGTCTCTCTGGTGGTGGAAATGCATTGAGAGAAATGCATCATAATGAAGCGCGCCCTGTAAACTGTGACGGAGGGAGGAGTAGTATGAAGGTGCAAAACCAAGTACGCGTATGGCCAGTCGGTCAACGCACCTCGTCTTGGCATATCACTGACATGTGGGACCGGAGTGTGAGCAAACCGATCTCAATTGACGGCAAAATGGCCAACCCGCCGTTCCTTGAGAGAGACGAGGAGCGAGAACACACAGACGGGCTCGCACGGAGGCCAAGATATATTCGAGCATGGTTGATCGATATCATCATTACATGTTGGGCTGCCGTTTTCCGCCCTTCTCCGGAATAAATGTGTACTTTATCAAAGATTAAGAAAAATAAGAGTACAGAGGCTCCACCATGCGGTTCTAGTAGTAGTACTACTCGTACTACTAAACCTTGCGCTTGGCTCTTCGCCTCTTCGTGAAGTCGAACAATGATGGTACTCCGCATGTTCGGTACTACAGTGTATGCCTCTGGCAATCTGACACCGAATGAACTGATGCATGTCCACCGCCTGGGCGAGGTACGTTGCATTAGTCAAAAGGCGTAAGCGAGCTTCACCTTGTCCTGCAAGCTTCTCCTCGTTCTGCGAGTTGACGGGACACACCAACAAGTAGTGCTAGTCCATACTCCCTCCTTTCCGGTTAATATGGCTTAATCTTTTTTGCGGGTAAATGAGAGAGCTTTATTCATATATAAGCATTCTTAGGACGATCAGCCAAGACACTGGTCACTAGGAAGCGAGGTACCCCGCAAAAAAAGAAGTAGGAAGCGAGGTGTTTCATCAAGCCAGCTCTCGGCCACATTCAAAGTGCAGCAAGCACGGTTCGCACAAAGATGCGCCGCAAGGTTTGCTGACCTGTTTACATGCTGAATAACAAAAAAGAGAGGAAATATTACCGAGCGCTCCTATTTGTAACAGGATATGAGCCAGAATTAAGCGAGAATTGTGGCGAGTGTTCCATGCAATCAACTTCCATTATCACATGCGAGAACCCTCGAAGAGAACCAAATGTGTTGAAGATTGCTTTATCACATTTTAAAAATATAATAAGAGTGCAGACGCTCCTCCATCCGGTTCCTAGTACTAGTAAACTTTGCGCTTGGCTGTTCGCCTCTTCGGGAAGTGCAACAATAATAGTACTAGTATAGTGTATGCTTCTGGCAATCTGACACCGAATTAACTGTTGCACGTCCACCGCCTGAGCGAAGGACAGCTTGCATTAGTCAAAAGTTTCTCCTTGTCCTGCGAGCCACCGCGCGCAAGCTTCTCCCGTCCTGCAAGCTTCTCCTCGTTCGGCAAGTTGACGGGACACAGCAAAGTAATGCTAGTCCATACTGCCTCCTCTCCGGTTAATATGGCTTAATTTCAAACGAGATAAATACACTGTCTGTCACTGTATATTTGTAAAAATACGGTCAGTGGACTTCATAATACGCTCATTGCGCTCAATATATACATTTTCCGGTGTTTATACGGTCACTAGCTCACCCTGGCTGAGTATGTGTGTGCATGCACGTGTAGGTTGAGCACTTGAGCGTGACCGTGTGTGTTCCGTCGTGTGCTCGGACATGCATGCATTAGGGCGTCGCGCGCGTTTTTGCGTCCATGTGTACGTGTGACTGTTGCATACACGTAGGGGGAGTACGTGTAGGGGCCACTAAAGGAGCAGTCAAATCACACAGTAAGTTAGTCGGAAGAAGCAACCATCATTTCACTCTTCAATGACACGTACGCAATATAAAATGGTTGATATGGAGAGAAAAAGAAAACCACTATATATACACTAGCAGGAGCCTAAGCTACAAGCCTGCTTGCTTGGGTTGCTCTCTTCACAAGCATCGAACGACGGTGGCCACACCGCTGGTCACATATCCGGCCTGATCCCGCAGCTGGGGGAAGGGAACAATGTTCTGCGTAGACGCGGTCGACATCGGCGAGGGAGAAATCCACAGTCGGCGTCCAATCGGGGGTCACCGCGGTATGGGCCGATGCCGCGTCCCAACCGCCCTTCTAGCTACAGCCCGACGTCCGTTTCGAAAATATTAGTGCATGTCAACAAAAATTATACTAGTATCGTGTTCCGTTTCGAAAAAAAGCATATAAGCTGTTACTTCTTACCCAAAGGATCTTTATATCCAACAGACACAAAATATCCATTCGACTGTTCGAAATTACTTTCACTGCTGATCTGATGTCGAGGTAATTGCTGCATCGCAACCAAAACCCACCATCTCTTAAGCTAAAGTAGACCGAGCTAACCCCTATATTAGCATATTACTAAGATAAATAGAAGGCACAGTAGAATCATTTAGGACGTGAGCTTGTCAATCTGAATGTGGAGGGACACTAGCTTAGCCCCGACCAGCAGCTTGGCGGAACTGTGAAGAAGGTCAGCTCCTGCACGGCGACGTCGCCGGGATCCCTGCTGCTTGTCACCTCCATTTCCACCTTGACGTCGTCTGTCCTTCCTTTGGGCTCCCCCGACGGGCCGTTCGCCCACTGCTTGGCCACGTAGTGCGGCAGTGGGGACACCCCCACTCTGATGCAGACGACCAACACGGCGATAGGCGCGCCGATGTCGAGCACGCCGCCGACCAAGAAAAACGCGCGACCGTCCTCCTCCGCGAACAGCAAGAGCCGTGGCTCCGACAGTGGCACTTGCAGCTGGAGCACCTTGCCGTACTGGATCCTGTGCATGGGCATGGGATGCACGGTGCTGAAGTGGTGGGATAGCCACGGCGGCGGGCCTTCGTAGCCGCAGACGGGCATGGGGCATTTGCAGGGCGCGAGCGGACACACGCTCTGGTGATCGGCGAGCTTGTGGTAAGTGACGTAGAGCCCACAACCTTCGTGCGGGCACTCCACCCTCACCGAGGAGAGGACGGCGTCCACTGCCGTGTTCCGCACATCGAAGCCACAGCCGCGCTCGCACTTCTGACACTGCCGCTGGTTCCCGGGGCGCTCGACGCGACAGTCCACGCAAGCCAGGTGCCCTCCCTTGCACTGCACAAATCAATCGAACAACACATCAATCAAGAAACCTGCACCTTGCTCGATCAGCCAAACGGACGAGGTGTATTCGAACATCATACACTTGAGGCTTCAAGGGGTGGAGGCACAAGGGGCAGTGGAGCAAGGTGAGGTCCATCGAGACCATAGAGAGCTCGTCGGGTCCTGTTCCGTCTGCATGATCTCGCCCTCCTCGTGCACAACCATCTCTCGCTTTATTAGGGCCGGGGCATTACAAAGCTTTACCATCACATATTCATACTACTTCAAGGTGCATTAAATCAACACATGCAAGTATCAAAAGGAGAGTCACGGCATGCATGCATGCGTTGTAATTAATGCATTGGTAAACGCAAATTATTGAAATATATCGAGTGTAGTGCTTTGATGTGTCGCGTCAACTCGTACAAGACCGAGAAGTTTGATTACTACAACGCCCTCTCGCCTTAACCGCACCTGCCTTTGGCTGCATGACAGGTGGGCCACCGACCTGTTGGGCCCACCTGTCATGGACGCAAAGGCAGGAGCAGTAAGTCAATGAAGCTGCGTCCCTCCCTCGCCCATGAGCGTGGTGGCTGGCAGGACTAGGAGAAGCTTTCGTTCGCTACACGCTCTCCCTCCCGTACGCGGTGGACATGCAGCAGTTCAATCGGTGTCAGATGGCCAGAAGCATACTGTAGTACTCCTCCACTGCAGTAGTACTCCATCATTTTGTTCGACTTCCCGAAGAGGCAAAGAGCCAAGCGCAGCCCGGACGCTCGTGTGGCAGTTTCATGTGTAGAGTAGTCTAGGATAGCGTGTACCGTGCCCGTAAGCTTAAAATCGTTGGGGTCGGCTCCATGCTATATTTTTTTGATTAAAATTATCTTCTGGCCCTACCTATCATCCTGGTGATTCTAGTTTGCACGCTCATCTGGACAAGACAGGAATATATATTTTAATTTGTGGTGGGGTAGATGTTAGAGGTTGCAGCAAATGGAGTATTGTACACTGCGGGTCTTTCAGCCAAGTTTAGAGGCAACCATGTGGGGCCAGTGCTATGATGTATCGTGTCAACTCGTACAACGAGGAGAAGCTTGATTTTACTACTACATGCCTTCTCCCTCGCCCATGCGCGTGGTGGCTCGCAGACGAGGACATGCTTTTGCTTATACTACAACAAGCTATCCCTCCCGCTCGCGGTGGACGGACATGCAGCAGTGGATTCGATACTGTAGAAGCAGTAGTAGTAACATCATTGTTCATCTTCTCGAAGAGGCGAAGAGCCAAGTGCAACCCGAACGTGGCAGTTGTGAACCTTGGAGCACGCATTTAGCCAGGCTCTTGCATGAGACAAAATTGCTATGTGAGCCCACTATTGTAGTAAGTACTTGCTAGTATAACCCTGTAAACCAGAAGGGAGTATTTGCCTTTCTAGAGATTTCAACAAGTGACTAGACTACACCGAGACGGAGTACATATGGAGCAAAATGAGTGAATCTACACCGTAAATAAATACGTACTAGTTCTCTCATTTTCCTCTCGGCCTTGGTCGCGGTGCACAATATTGAGTATACTAGTACTATCATCTTGAAATTTATGAAGTCACCATAGGCACCTCGTCGTCGACGGGAACGTCTCCTGGCACGTGATAGACGCGAGCGGCAGTCGCCTTAGGTGCTTGAATGCCAAGGAGGGAGAGGGTAGCAGTTCCCGAGACGTTGAACGGTCAATGATGCATCCTCAAATTACTCTACATGCAGAGGGAATTAATTGGAGAAGCAGAATAGAGCCAATACGATGTGAATGCAACAGAGTTTGGATTCTCATATAAAGGCGTCCCACCACTCCAATCCATCTACTCCTTAGTCTCTGCGCAACACTGCTCACTCCAATCCAAGACCAAGTGACTAGAAGCCAGAAGCACCTATGGAGGCGATGGACGCGAGCGACAGTAGGCTGTGCCAAATCATCCAAGGCGCCGGCCTGCGGCCCCGCACCGGGCAGCGTTTCCAGACGGTGCTGGCGACCGCCGGCGTCGTAGCCCTCGCCGATGACGGCTTCGCCTCTCGCATGGACGACATGATGGTCAACTCCATCCGCAAGGTCGCCACCATCAAGAAGCACGCGGAAGACCTTGCCGTACTGCTCCAGCCCGCGCGCCCAGGCTCCTCATTGCCTGCCACCCTCATCGGCCTCCATGGCGACGAACTCTTTCAAGCCCTAGTGGCCCTACAGTTGCTGGAGGTCGCGATGAAGAATGTGCACCTCGAGGCCGCGCTCGTCGCGCAGCGCCTCGCCATGCAAGAAACCGTCGACCTGCACATCCACGTCTACGAGGAAATCGTCTACATATGCCACTACAAGGCCAGCGAGGACAGAAAGACGTTGGCCTTCTTCGAGCGGCTGGAATCTTTGGACACCATTGTTCAGAAGGACGTCGACCTGGCCACGAAAGCCGCTGCTACTTAGACGCCGTTCGATGCATCTCTTCTTCTTGCCTCCTGTAACCAGCACTGCATCGCCTTATGGCTTTAATGTTTTATTAGTATTGGAGTATATGGCATTTTTATTCCAGTAGTAATGTTTTCACTGTGAGGTGGGGCCGCAGTTGAGCAAACCGACCATCGGCAAATCCCCACCCCGCCCACCGGACATCGGCTGAGTTTAGAATTAGAAGAGAGAAACGAGGGAGAAGAGCTAGCTGTAGCACAGACGCTGTTGTCAGATGGGACTCGCGTTGATAGAATAGGAGTACTGAGCACTCGTACCTCTTTTTTTTAGGGAAAAAGCAGTCGTATGTCTAGTACTACCACTAGTTGGGTGCGTGCGACCTATACCTGTCATCACTTTAGGTCTCCTTTTCGAACCGCAGCTACGCTTCACCGTACATTTTTTTCACGCATTTATCCTCCTATATGTACTCCTAGGCTATTTCCACGTGCACCCTTTCGCCGACATGTGGGACATAGAGCATCTGGGTCGTAGTGCATGCACGACTCGGAGCATATGCCGGGGTACTTTACATTTCAGACCTCATGAATTACATGCAAACCCCCCGCAGAAGAATAAATAAATAAATGAATTACTACATGAAACCAGATTCTTTTCGTAGAAACCGGAGCACATTCATTAAATTTTGGACATAACACGTTTATAAAAAACTACCGGACCTAAACCAGTCTAAGGGCCTCTTTGATTCACAGGATACTGAAAACACATAAATGGGGAAACTATGATGGCGATGAACCGAGATGAGGAGAACTCTACTAACTCAGTTAGAGGTTAGAGTTAGATTCTAACCCTGAACTAACTCTAAACCAAAGAGGTCTATGGATGGCAAGGTTAGATTGACAATAAATGTTCTTTCTCAATCACTGCGCAACACTGCTCACTCCAATCCAAGACCAAGTGACCAGAAGCCAGAAGCACCTATGGAGGCGATGGTCGCGAGTGGCAGTCGGCTGTGCCAAATCATCCAAGGCGCCGGCCTGCGGCCCTGCACTACACAACGTTTCCAGACGGTGCTGGCGACCTTTGCCGTCGTAGCCCTCGCCGATGCCGGCTTCGCCTCTCGCATGGACGACATGATGGTCAACTCCATCCGCAAGTTTGCCACCGTCAAGAAGCGTGTAGCGAAAGCTCCTACTAGTCCTGCCAGCCACCACGCTCATGCGCGAGGGAGGGGGCGTTGTAGTAATCGAACTTCTCGGTCTTGTATGAGTTGACGCGACACATCAAAGCACTGCACTCGATATAAGTCTTTTTACACATTTCAAATGGACTACTGCATACGGATGTATGTAGATGTATTTTGCTTCGTATGTAGTCACTTGTCGCAATCTCTAAAAAGACTTATATTTGGAAACGGAGGGAGTACAACGCATGCATGCATGCCGTGACCTCCCTTTTGATACTTGCATGTGTTGATTTGATGCACCTTGCCAAATTTTGACTATAAATTTAACTAACCAAATTTTCATGCATGTCACAAAAAATTACGGGGCTGTTTGGATTGTGACTATGTTTGTCTTATGTTGCCACATTATTTTTCCCACACTTGCCACACTTGCCTAACTTGAGTTGCTCAAATTGTTAGACACACTTTGGCTTGCCTAAGGGAATCTTGCCACACTTTTTGTGTCTATGACATGTGGGGTTCATTGCTAATAAAAAAATTCTTGTCTTAGGTGTGGCGAATAAAAAAAGACTTATATTTAGGAACGGAGGGAGTAGAAAATATAAATAATAATGCATGTTGGGGCAACCCACGTTTCCAATAATTTTAGCCATGGGCTTGTTCACAATTTTTACGAGGGGGTGGTTGTTCATTTAATGGAGGGACTTGTACCAGACTTGAACGATACAAAGTGCGACCTGGCACCCTCAAAAAAAAAAGTGCGACCTGGCACACCGTAACACCACTTGGAACAAGCGGGTAGCTATCTCAAAAAACAATCAACAACGAAAAAAACGGCGACCTGACATGTATAGTACACAATTTTAAATGATTGTTTTGATGGAGTGAAAAAGGAAAACTACCCCACTACGTATATATAGGCCGGAGCCTCCACGCTTGCTTGCTAGGGTTGCTCTATTCACACACTCTCATCCTCTCCAGATCTAAACAAGATAGGGGTGGTAACACTGTCTTTCTCCCTTCAAAAAACACTGTCTTTCTATCCTCACCGCTGGTTACAGATCCGAACGTATCCCCCTCCGCCGGTGAAGGGGAGGAGGGGCAGCGTTTAGGCCGTCGTCGAGAGCGAGGAGACCCACTGCCCGCCGCACCATTATGTCTGGCCGAGCGCCGGAGCGAGAGGTCCTCCGATCCCTTCGTCGTTGCCCTAGTATGGGCGGATCCGGCCTCCCGCCGCCCACCTATCCACATCCCGACGACCTTCAGGTATATCTTCCTTCGAAACCGCCTTAGCTCTACTTCCCCAGCTCGCTACGTCGCTGCATGTGCATCATTTTCTACCGCTCAGCCCCTCTCGATCGGATGGTCCAACGTCACCTATTTTTTTCTTCTATTGTTAGAGGTAAAGCTACTTCATGGAGTCGAATCCTATACTTGGTTCAAACAAGAAATAAAGTGGGGGTGGGGGAATTTAGTATGTAGTACATCGGACATGGTACAAACAGGAAGGAAAGGGGGTGAAAGTAGTACAGACTGGTCATCCAACCGGTCTCTTGGTCGAAAAGGGAAATATAGGGGTAACGCTGTACACAGTGGTATGACCAGGACTAGATTTGCTATCCACACATAGTAGTAGGTGTCTAGAGTGAACAAAAATAGGACCAACCCAGATATGTTTCTTGGATGTTTGTTTCTCGGGGCAACAAACTATGAATCACCACTTTGTGCCCCTGTTTAGGTACATGGTGTTGGACTGCTGGTGCACCCACTGTCCCATGCCCTTATACCAAATATTTAGCTATTCTTAATCTAATGCCCCTGGTAAAAATGAAGCCATGCCACTATTATAAGCCATGACAAGTTTAGCCAAATGTTTTTGCCTGTAATTGTTTGAGACTCTGACTGTTTCCTTTGTAGCTTTTTGTGCAAACAGGGATATCCATTTCACCTGGTTGCTGTTGTGACCGTTTGGTGCACTGCACCAAACTCTTCTTAAAAGAAGTGACTTTTGTGCTGTTTAAATGGAATGTCAGAATGGAACAGTTGGTTCATTTCAGTGGAACTGCACAAAGGGAGATCTGTGTTCCAAACCTCATCATCCATATTGGCACCATAACCTTCCTTTAGGTAAAAATGATATTTAATGCATGTGTACATCTCTATTTTGCGACTGCCATGAGAAAATAATGCTATTTTTTACTAGTACACTTGTACTCCCTCACTGACAAAACCAATTCTGAAATAGAAGGCCAATCATGTACTTGGTTTCACCAACTGGTCAGGAGACAGAGAAACAGAGCATGAAGAGGAGGAAGAAGAAGAAGAGTAAACAGTGCCAAGGCGATCTTGCTGAAGCCAGAGGCCTCAGTCGAGGCCATTCAAGGGCTCCAGCAACGACTACCTTACATGTGAGACGATCCTCCAGGAAGCCCTTCCACTTCTGCTGTCTCACTTAATTAATTAGGAGTACTTAAGTACCACTAATTTATTGCTGCCTAATTTTCCTGTCGGAGTTAAACAAATCTTTAGTAGCACCCTATGCTGAATCATGTACGTGTGTATGTTTGTCTATGAGGTGAATCATGTGGTGGAGTAGGGAGGAAATGCTAACTTTACCCATTAAGATAATGAGGGTGCTTCTATTTGTTAGTGTATGTTTCATCAACTAGTCCCACTATTACAGTAATCTCACTCTCTCAATATATGTGCCAACAGGGATGCTCGATTTTGGTGGAACTGCACAAAAACCTTGGGTGCTTCATTGCCTCGACAGCTTCCTTCCTTTCCTGTTAGTCGCTAATCTCGGCTTGCATTCTTCCTTTGCTGTCAGTCGCTTGGCTTATCTCGGCTTCCAGTCAAAGGAAATACTAATTGATATGCTACCTCACACAGGTTGGTACTGGTCTTTATCCTGATTATTGTGCTTGTCATATGTATTGGTAATTTGGTATTGTGCTACTGTTTGCCGATTTCATAAAGGAGTAACTTGGAGCCTGAACTCGCAGGCAAATCATTACATCGGGTGATTTCAGTAGAACTGCACAAAAAGATCAGATGGATAGGTACTTATGCTGCTGCTATGTACTCCAAACTTTACTCAGACAAGCATCGATGTTGACAAGAAGAAGTGCCGATATTCATTCAAGTATCAACCGCGTCAACCAATTGTCAAACTCCAAGTATTAGGAGAGTGAACACCAAAAATATTGCTTGGCGCATAGCCCAGAAAAACGCAGTCCAGTCTTTGGTTCCAACTTGTGCCTTTTGGTTATTTGCACATATGGTAGCGAACTATACGGCATGGAGTCCAAAGATTCCAGACAAGTTGGTTGACGCGTATATTCATCTGGCACTTAATCAGTCTGCACGCCAGGGATGCTCCATTTCAGTTGAACTGCACAAAAAAGTTTGGTGGTTCATTTTCTAAACCGCCTCCTTTCTCGTCTGCAATGTAGAATTTTGGTGAGATACAGGACCAAGATGTGCCAGTAAACTAGTTGGATGAAAGTAGTGGCCAAGTTGCTCAAACCTCCCTTGGTACGAGGCCACTATTTGAGGATAAACCTACAAGCAAAGTTCAGATTGTCTGTGCTGCCTCTTATGTACTCGAAAGTTTACTCGTAGAAGCACTAATTTTAGCAAGAAGTACCTCCAACTGAACACCATTTACCAGTCTGCAATGTAGAATTTTGGTGAGCTACAGGACCAAGATGAGCCAGTAAACTAGTTGGATGAAAGTAGTCGCCAAGTTGCTCAAACCTCCCTCGGCACGAGGCCACTATTTGAGGATAAACCTACAAGCAAAGTTCAGATTGTCTGTGCTGCCTCTTATGTACTCGAAAGTTTACTTGTACAAGCATTAATTTTAGCAAGAAGTACCTCCGAGTGAACACCATTTACCAGTCTGTACCCTAGGTAATTAAAGTTCGTCCATGGATCATATTGGCTGTGATCTCAATCATTTGGATGCATAAACATACTGAACATGTGTATATCTGAATCATTTTGTGAATTATCTATGAATATTGTTGTTTGATCTATCAATCATTTGGATCCATAGACATGCTGAAGTTGTGTATATATGAATCTTTTGAGTTGTTGATAGTGAATGTTGGCTATGAATATGAACGTGTCCTGTGAACCTGAGTTTGATACGAATGTTTACCTTTTCTGTTGTGCTTGTGTGTGAACTTGTTAGTATGCCTACTCTGGGGTATGTGACGTGTGGGTGTCAACGACACACCTTCTTCCCGAGAAGAATTGCACCTTCTTTGTTAGGGTAGCAACGACGCATCAGCTCTTTTTAATCATTTTGCTCTATCTTGCCCCTCCCCCGCTCAACCCCTGCCGTAATGTTTTTGGCCTCAAAACAAACATAGTACTGCGTTGTTTTTGGGGCTTGATGAAAAATCGAGTGCTGGTTTCTGTAGGTTGGCCCGCCCAGCAAATGGGCTGTTGGTCCACCACAGACTGGGTGGCTAAAAATACAAGTTGTATGGTGCAGAGGCAAGTAAAAAAAACGCCATCAAGAGCCATCCACTGAAGAAAAAAATCTCTCCTGATGTGCTTGTTCAGTGGTGCCGCCGGCCCCCTCTATAATCCAGTTTGCTCGGGGATCTGGTATCAATTTTTTCCAGAGGGCGAACAAGTATTAGCTAGGCCTAGGTATTGTATTTTAACATGCATAGCCCATGATATATGGGTGATAGTGGTTTCAACTTATTTTTTGAGGTCCATACCGGCCTATGGGCTTTTTCTTAAAGATCGGCAGCCCAATGTATTATTTAACCACATTATATATATTTATATTATTACTATTATCGTATATTTTATAGAGACTTATATATACATAATGAAAACATCCCACGTGTTATTAACTTACAAAAGTAAATGTTTAACAGAAGTTGGCAAGGAAAATCCTGGTTGTTTTTGACTCACAGGCAAGGAAAATCCTTGTGGTTGCGTACAAAAGCTTGCGAAGATTTTAAGGACCAATGTAATAATAACGCGCTCATTTTTATTTTGAGCAATAACTCGCTAATTTGTTAATTATGTATATAAAATGTGCCTCTCCGGTTTATTTTTGATATTAATTGCTCCTAACATAACATTATATATATAACGAGCCCAGCTAATTCGTGTATTTGAGGGAAGTGCAAATGGGCTGGGATTTCTTAGATAATATAAATGGGCCGCATTGACGCGAAATTATTTGTTCACCCAGCCCCGCAAATGGAGTGTACATTCTAGAAAACATGGGTTAAATATATGCCACATTTTTGCAGGCTGACATGTGGGCCAATAGGTCGAAGCCTACGCAGGGCGTTGTCAACTTGGTCGGCATGCACGTTCAATATCTCGTCTTCTTCCTCCAGCGTCGCTGGGACCGCCTGGTCCGGCCTCCGGCGGCTAGCGGCTCTGCTTAGCACGCATCGCTGCGAAGCGCTACCCCACCGCCGGCCAGGCTATCCCTCCACCCCTCCACACCTCCTATTAGTCTCCACCGACTGCAGCCCCACGCCGCACCAGAACCAGTTATAACCCTTCTCCTGCACTCAATCTGCGACTCCACTACCATGTCTTCCCATCTCCGAGTCGTTCCCGTCCGGGGCCTCGCCGTCGTCCACCGCCTCGCTGCGCTCGGTGCGGCGTGGTCAACAAACGAGAGTCATCGGAAGAGGACTATACGTGGAGAGCCTGACGGCTAGGACCCACGAGGTCCATGGTCACAGGCAAGGAAAGTTCCTCCTTATTAAGCTGAAAAAATGTTTCCTCCACCTAATAGCTGGGACCCACCGACTGTATCTTCGCACGGAAGGAAGTGCCTCCTTGTTATGCGAAAAAATTATTCCTCCCGTTGACAGCTGGGACCCGTCAGATTTGGTGGCTGACTTGTGGGCCTACTAAGCGGACGTGTACGCAGGGCTTTGTCAACTTAATCAACAAATGATTCTAGCATCTGGACCGTTGGATGTTAATCCAACAGCCGTGATCCTTCTTCAACCTCTGTTCTTGCTCCTGTCTCCCGTGGGCGGCACCGCGGCTGTGCTGCCGCGCACCCGAACCAGTCAAGTTTCCCACTCCTCTCCATCTGCGACTCCACTGCCCCGTCTTCCCCATCTCCGGGTCGTTCCAGTCCGGGGCCTCGCCGTCGTCCACCAGCCTTTGGTGCGCTCGGCACTATATGGTCAACAACCGACAGTCATCGGAACATGACTGTACGTGAGAGGCTGACAGTGGGGACGCACCACGCCCATGGACGCATGCATGCAACGGAACGCGGCATGGTCAACGTGGTCAAGGAACGACTTCCATCGGAAGTGTACTGTACGTGGAGAGGCTGACAGCTGGGTCCACAGCCGCAACAAAGAAGTGCCTCCTTATTACGCGGAAAATAATGATTCCTCCACCTAACAGCAGGGACCCACCGGACGGGCCACCATATTTTGCGAAAAAAACGTTTCCCCCCTGACTGCTGGGACCCACCGGACGGGTCACCGTATTTCATGAAAAAAACGTTCCCCCCACTGCCAGCTCGGACCCACCGGATGTGCCTCCTTATTACGCAAAAAAAATGAATACTCCCCCTACTAGTTGGGACCCACCTTGGTGGGTGGCTGACTTGTGGGCCTACTAAGTTGACGGGGACGGAGTGCTTTGTCAACTTAGTCAATATGAATGATTCTAGCTCTAGTGACCGTACGATGTCCATCCAACGGCCGTAGTGCTTCTTCAACCTCTGCTCTTCTTGCTCCAGCCGCCCAAAGCAGCCTCGGTCATGCCGCATGCTCCTGCCTCCCGTGGCCGGCTGTGCTGCCGCGGAGACCTCACCGCCCCCTACTATTCCCACCGCTGGCCAGGCCCTGCGGCGACGGCAGCCTCACACCGCAGCCGAACCAGTGAACCCTCGTACTCCTCTCCACGCGGGCTTTCATTGCCGCGTCTTCCCCGACTCCGCGTCGTCCCCTTCCTAGGCCTCGCCATCGTCCACCGCCCTGGTGCTCTTGGCGCGGCGTGGTCAATGTGGTCAAGGAATGACTTCCATTAGAAGAGTACCGTACGTGGAGAGGCTGACAGCTGGGTCCACGGCCGCAGCAAGGAAGTGCCTCCTTATGACGCGCAAAATAATTATTCCTCCACCTGACAGCGGGGACCCACCGGATGGGCCACCATATTTCGTGAAAAAAACATTTCCCCCTGACTGTTGGGACCCACCAGCTACATCTTCGCACGCAAGGAAGTACGTCCGGGCAAAAAAAAAAAACGATTCGCCCCCTGACTGCTGGGACCCACCAGCTACATCTTCGCACGCAAGGAAGTGCCTGACAGTCGGGACCCACCTGGTCGAAGCGTACGTCGCGTTGTCATTCTGGTCGTGTACGTGTACATACATACTGGTCGATGTAGAGGCGCGCACATGTCGTAGAAGAGGCGCGCACGTAGCATGTACACGTACGTACAGCGGCCAGTGTGCGAGAAAGAAAATACGGCCACGTACGTACATACGGGCAGGGTCTCAAATGCCTACTCACGCATACGTACGGCCAGGGCTCGTGTACATGGCCAGGTCGGAACGGTGAAACAGTGTCGTCGTCGTGTTCATGGGGAGCCAACCGGCTGGGTCGGAACGGAATGCGTCGTCGTGTTCATCGGGAGGGCTTGGACGGAACAGCCGATGGAAACGAGGCCTGGCGTACCGTAGAACGGAGGAAACAGCCTTGTGTTCGACCGGCCAAGTTTGAAACGGGATCCTGTTCATCGGGAGGGGTCTGGCGTACCGCAAAACGGAGGAAACGGACCTCCTACGGTCGAAACGGGGGTCCTCTTGATTGGGAGGGGTGTGGCGTACCGCAGAACGGAGGAAACGGACTTGTGTTGGAGCGCTACGGTCGAAACGAGGGTCCTGTTCATCGGGAGGGGTGTGGTGTACTGCAAAACGGGACTCCACGGGATACTGTTCATCTCCACCGTCGACCCTCTCCAGCCTCCACGGGCTACTGTTCATCCACCGTCGAACTCCTCCAGCCTCCACCTGCGACTGTTCATCCACGGGCTCCTGTTCATCCAGCCTCCACCGCACGCTACTCCACCGGCTACTGTTCAACCAGCTCTCTCCACGGGCTCCTGTTCAACCACCCCTCCATGGGCTACTGTTCATGCAGCCCTCCACCGTCTACTGTTCATCCTGCCCTCCACGGGGTCCTGTTCATCCAGCCCCAACCGGCTCAAACGATCGGGGTCCTGTTCATCCAGAGGCAAAGCCACGGTGTCCTGTTCATCCACCCCCACCACGAACTGTTCATACAAACCCCCCAATAGCGCTCACTGTCCATCCAGAGGCAGCATCGATCGGCTTCAGTTAGCAACAGTAGAGAAGGAATCACTCGATCGGGTTCAGTTAACAACCATCGAGCGATCGCTCGGGTTCAGTAACACGTAGCCTGCAGTGCAATCGCTCGGGTTTAGTTAGAGCCCAACGCCTCGCTCGGGTTCAGTTAGAGCCCAACGCCTCGCACACAAGCACGTACGTATGAGAGAAACACGCATCATTCGGCCCCCGACCACCCACCGTAACCGGGGACTCCCCGATATTTTCCGTGCCCTCGCTTCTACCACGGTTTTTTTTGTCATGGACGGCCCAAAGAATGTCATGCAGCTGCATCTCCGGCCCGCCTAGGATGAAAAGCCCATTTTCTGTCATGATTTTTTGTCATAGAAGTAGGACCCCACCACATCTATGATGATACCGGGTTTTGTCACAATTATCGTCATAGAAGTGTCATAAGTATGACAAAAAAGATTTTTGTGCGGCCCAAAATGTCACGGATGTGTCTTTTTTCTGTAGTGTATGCAGAATAAATTGAGGAGTTCTTGTCCCGCAGCAACGGGCGTGCCATCCTTATCGTTCCTTACCCGCGAGTCTCCCACGCCATGTATTTTGACCCTACCAGAAACTACGAGAAGAAGGACTACACCCATATAATGAATATTCTAGATGATGCTCTCCAAGGCTTCAGCATTAGGGGTGGCCACCTGCAGATCAGGAAACAAAGGAACAAGAATTTGGGTTTCTTGCATAAAACTAACTTCTGTTGCATCCATGTCCCAAAACCAAGCAAGAAAGATGGATTCTACCTCCTCCATCTCATGATTGAGTTCAGCACGGATCACCAAAAGCTTCGCATGACAAGAAGAAATGATGATCATATACGCAAGTGGGTAGAATCTCATGGAAAAGCGGATTATAAACTTAGAGATGACTTCTTTCGCATCCAGAGGGACATTGCGGCGATCATCATGAAAGAAGTCGTCGATGATAAGGGGATGTTCCACCACGGCCCTATATCGCGAGCTGACGTCCGAACTTGCATAGGCATGCAACGTCATGACCTCATGCCGTTCAAGAAGCTAGGTTCCATCCTTGATGATATGGAAGGATGGAACTTCTAGTGATTTACGATGCCGATGATGATGATATCTACCGGTTGAACTTGTATACTTTCTGTAGCGATGAAACTTTGTGATGTCCGCGGTCCCTGCCGAACTTGCGTAATGCTACTTGTTAGTTTGGGTATGATGATCTGCGTACCTCTAATTAATTAGATTATGTACTATATGTTGCATCTAGTTGCTAACCCTTTCTTTTTCGTGTTGCTCTAGTATATTTTGTTGCATATGATTGTACATTCTCTTGATGAAGATGCATCTCTAACAGGTACCTAGATTCTTGATGGCGAAGAAGCAGTGCTATGTCGTGTACAAAGGGAAGGTTCCAGGACTGTAAGACGAGTGGCCTGAATGTCAGGCGCAAGTGGATGGGGTCTTGGGCGCCAGCCATAAAGGCTTCAAAAGCAGACAAGAAGCAGAAGCTAGTTACTTGAGGTTCACGCTAGCGCGAGAGAGGACTCTAAACCGTCGCCTCATGTACTACATAGTTCCGCTCTCACTCATAGTGGTAGCTCTTCTTGCGTATATCATTGTTTAGATGGATGGTGATGTAGTTGCAAGTATTCGAGACTTCAATGAGCACTTTTCTTCGGCCAAGGCATACAATGTCATGATTGGTTACAAGCAACCCCCCCACACACACTTCAACTGGATTTGGAATTCCTCTTGCCAACCCAGACATAAAATATTCTTCTGGATGCTCCTGCATGACAGACTCATTACAAGAAATCTCCTGAGAAGGAAAAAATTTGTGCTAGAAGACTATAACTGTGCTCTCAGGGGATGCCAACAGGAGGTAACTTTGCATCACTTATTTTGGGGATGCCCCTTTGCTAAGAGATGCTGGGACCACATTTTGTCCCACTAGAACCCCAGACTTATCTATCTTAGAGGCCTTCCAGGACATCAAAGAAAAACTGAGACTTCCTTTCTTCATGGACATAATAATACTTAGCTCATGGGCTATCTGGATTTCCAGAAACAACAAGATTTTTGAACATATTCACCCCACATTTCAAGGATGGAAGCACATTTACTTGATGGAGCTGAAGTTACTCAAGCACAGAATAAGACCAAAGCATGCCAATCAATTCCTTTCATGGCTGGATCTTCAAGGATAGATTTTCCTTTTTTCTTTGGCAGCCCAGCTTTCTGCCTAGGTTTTTTCTCTTGTTCTTCTTTCTTTCTTAGTCATAGTGTTTTTCTAGATTCCTCTTCTGTTGTAGCTTCTTTGTCTTTTTCTTCTTCTTTTTTAGGGGGCTTCCCTCAAGCCCTTGATCTCCTTTGTTCCCTGCTACTCAGGACCATCTTGTTTTTTGATATTTATAAAAATTGCAGTGGGGTGTTTACCCTACTGTTTATAGTCAAAAAAGTGTTCGAGACTTGTATCGCTATTTCCGAGATGACGACGAGAGACCACTTTGTGTTGGATGATGATTATGACGATGACATGATTTGATGAGACTATTTGTATGTATATGCTATGATTACATTTGCATGTGTATGATATGCTAGAGATTATTGTATAAAGCTCTAAACAAAATTCAGCAGCACAAAATATGGAGCAAAATTAGTAACACTAGCGCGGGGTATGGCTTTAGCAACAGCGAGTTCTTAGCAGTAGTGCTCTCTGTTCAAGGGCGCTACAGCTATTAGCAGCAGTGCATGCTGGAGATCGACGATGCTGCTATCCGTCGATAGTAGTAGCGCGGGTCATACCATGCTACTGATAAGAGTTAGCCGTGGCGCCGTATTAGTAGCGCGGCCACCCGCGCTACTGCTAGGCATTTAACCCGCGATACTGCTAGGCATTTAACCCACGCTACTGCTAGGCTTTTCCCTAGTAGTAATGTGTCCATGCCGTGAGACCAATATCTTTGAAAATTCCTTCTAATTTACTGCACATGGAATTAACTCGCACACAAGTACACAAATATGATTTTTCAAACCGTTATGGTTAGCTGTTGCATGTAGATGTAGTTCAAATTTGAATTACGGTCTTTAAATGGCTAGAAAATCACTTAAATATCTTTAAAAGGTCAAATGACCCCTGAAATTTTCCAAATTTTCACATGACAGTTTTATTAGTGCAAGTTAAATGTAGAAAAAATTTGAAGGTCGTAAGGGGAAGATATCTCCCATTCGTCATGAAACATGCATTGTTCCCTTTCGGAAACACGAGCCTTCTAGTGAGTTGTCGGATCTAGGGTTCCGGCAAAACCCTTAAGGTTCGGACACTGGGGTGCGCGCTAAGATCTCTCCCTCACCGATCTCTAGGCTAAGCACGACGAACTCAGAACACACGAGACACAAGATTTATACTGGTTCGGGCCACCATTGTGGTGTAATACCCTACTCCAGTGTGGTGGTGGTGGATTGCCTGTTGGGCTGAGGATGAACAGTACAAGGGGAAGAACAACCTCCTGAGGAGAGGTGTTCGTGTGCTTGGTGAATTTGTGGGTGTGAGGATGAACTGGATCAAGTCCAAGGTGAGGTGAGTTGAGACTCAGTTGCCTCCTACTGTGGTGGCTAGCCCTATTTATAGAGGCCATGGTCCTCTTCCCAAATATTGAGCGGGAAGGGATGCCACAACGACCAATTTGAAAGGGGACAGCTAGTACAACTTATCCTGACAAAAGTAGTCTTCGCCTGCCAAAGGCTCTGGTGGTGACGCCGCCTTGGGCTCCAAGGTGACCTCTGTCTTCCCGTCCTGCTGGTCTTGGTCTCGTTGCACCGATATGGAAACCTTTGCTTGACACCTCGGTACTCCTCGCCTGCGCATGCCTCCTTAGCACCAAAGAGGAAGCAAGAACACTGTGCGTGCTGGCGCCCGCCTGGCGCCCGCATGGCCTTGGTCGTCATGGCTCACGTCATGAGAACCTTGCGAGGTTTGCATTGCCTTGATCTCTCCGCCCCTCGCTAGCCAGCCTAGTGAGGCCGCTCCCGAGGAGGTCTTGTGTCGTCCGCCTCGCGAGGCTTGGCCCCTTGCGAGGGTCTTGAGTGCTAGCTGGTGAAGATGGGCCGTACGGGCCCGCTTGCAGAGCCACGTCGTGGGCCGCAGGCAGGCAAGTTTGGGGACCCCCATTCCCAGAACGCCGACAGTAGCCCCTGGGACCAAGGCGTGCTCGGACTTGGCTTCGAGGCAAAGCCAAAGGGCAAGTGTGCAGTGCCGCGGGCCCCAATAGCCTGCGCCCTTGGTTGACGCGTGGCGGTTCGTTTGGACGTGGGCTTCTCTGCTTCCCCACGCCGCCTCGGCAACTGCCCGACTTGACGAGTCCCTGCTGCATGCAAGGAAAAACCATCATTACCTGTGATCGTGGGGGCGCTGGTTGGCCTTCTCCTGCTATAAATGGGGAGGGGGGCGGAGCCCCCATCGCCCATCTCTTCCCATTTTGCTCGCTTCTCCCCCTTTGCTCCATTGCTAGTAACGACACCAATGGCGCCTATCCGAAGGTTTTCTGCTGCGGAGGAAGGAAAAGCTCCCTGCGATGAGCCAGGGCCGCTTCGGCCGAAGAAGAGGCCGGTCCATTGCCGTGATGTGGTGGTGATGCAGGAGGTGACAAGGCCTTGGTGCGAGCGGCCTCCTCCTGGGTATCCGTTGCCCCTGTACGCTCAAGCCGAGGGCTCAGGAGGAAGAGGCGGCGAGCGCCACTGCACGCCGCGGCCACGGTCGCTGCACCGTGGTGGCACGCGTCACCACCCCCGGAGTCCATGCCGCGGATTCCTCGCGCGAACTTGTGTTGTGGGCGGCGATGCCTCCGCACACTTGGATCCGCTTCCCTTCCTTCTTTTCTGCCAAGATGCCGCCGAGGGGCCCCCTCGAGCTTTGGCTGCAGCACGCCGACTGTGACACGCCGGCGACCGGAGCGGAAGTTGAAGCTGTCTCCCCGGGCAAGATCTTCATGACCCAAGGCTGGGGCGAGGTCGCTCGAGTGTGCCGTGCGGAAGGCGCCCTCGCGATCCACTTTGAGTACGACGGCGCCTCCATGCTGTCCTTCAAGGTCTTTGACGCGGCAGGCCGCCGCCTGGAGTGCTGCCCCAGAAGGGGCCGTCAGGATGGCGTCGCAGCAGGGCCAGGGCCTGCTGTCCGCGCCGCCAGCAGCTCCTCCAGGAGCAGCAGTGACGCTTGGGAGTCCAGCGATTCTCCCGAGCTCTATGAGACTCCGGAGACGAGCGACGACAGCTACGTGCCCCCCAGCTCTCGTCACGCCAGGAGCAAGGCCGCAGCGTCCGGCCGTCGCCGCCGCTGATCTTGATGAGGTTGGCGCCAGCCTCCCGTGGCCCACCGTTGATGATGGCATCGTCCACCGGGCGCGTGTAGATAGGGCTCCTAGAAGTTCTTTTCTTTCGTTCCCTGCGAGGAATCGAGAATTACCCCGTGGGGGCGTGTAAAGGGTCCGCAATGTCCTTTGTTGATATTATCCTTGTTATGAAATTGTGCATGTGCGTGTCCCATTCCGGCTTGGTTTCCCCTTTCCAACCTCGTGACGGCTTGGTGCTCTATGCTGACAGGTCCCGGTCCCCAGGCAGGCTTCAGCCGCCGCTGGTATGCCAGGTCGCGATGCCGTGGTCAAGGCCAAGAGGTGAGCGGCCCGAGGTCCAGTAAGAGTCCCTGAGTCGTGATGCTCAGGAGGTCCCCTTTAGCATGAAAGTGACTGCCAAGAGGTAGGAAAGGGCGACTACATTGCCGTAACGGGGCGACACAAATGAGGATCCTATGCCGTTGCAATTGGTTGACCCGAGCGTGAAACTTATCTTGGTAGTCCCGGGTTGGTCCTTCACGAGGCGCCAGACTCGTGCGTAGGTGGTTGTAGCTTAGCCAGGTCCGGCCCATACGAGCCTCCTCCTCTTCCCACGCTCTCCTTCGTGCTCTACGTCCTCAGGTCCCGGCCCTCGAGCGAGCTCAGCCGCCGCTGGTATGCCAGGTCGCGATGCCGTGGTCAAGGCCAGGGGGTGAGGGCAGGAGAGCCAGTAAGAGCTCCTGAGTCGCGATGCTCAGGAGCCCCCCTTTTAACACGCACGCGGATTACATGGGAGAAGAGGGAGCCCGCGGTGCTGCCTGCTGTGGTTCTCAGGAGGTTCCTCCAAGTCAGCATGAGGAAGGGCGCAGATTGCCGTTATGATAGCCGGGCGGCCACTGGTCGCTCCGCAAGAGAACGAAGGCGCTGAGGGCCTGGTGAGGTGACGCGCGCGGGGCGTGCCGCGGGCCAGAGCTCGACCGCCCAGATTTGTCGACGTTGCAGGCACGGACCCATGCACAAGCATCGTGCCAGTGTGAGCAGCTCCCGTGGTGGGTGACAGTCAAGCAGGTGATAGTCATAGATAGATTAAGCATGGAAGCAAACCGTCTTAAGTAAATGCAGGGGAGATACATTCCACTGGGCCAGACCCGAGCGGCTTGGGGATGGTGCAGCCCATGGGGCGCCCCCAGCAAGGTAAGCTAAAGATGTAAAGGGGTACATGCCACAGGGACGGACCCACGCGGCCTGGGAATGATGCAGCCCGAGGGGCGCTCCCAGCTAAAAGAACTTGAAAGATGTCACCTGGTTCCATCGCGGAAGGGGTGTTGAGGCAGCTGAAGATGCGTGGTGCAAGGGTTGCTCCTCACGAGCAACTGGGGCCCTAAGCCACAGGAGGCTCTAGGGGTCCAGGCGGTTCCTTGAGGACCGTCTCGATCTCCGCCAGGACTGCGTGGTGCCTGGCCTCCTGAGCTGCCAGGATGCTCTGCAAGTTGCGCAGGAAGGCAGATACCGCGCTCGGCAGGCCGAATGGCATGCGAACATAGCTGTGAGGTGGGCCCTCGCAGCATCCCACACGCGAAGGCCAGAAGAGCTCCTGAGATGCGGCTCTGTGGAGCCCTGGGATGTTGATGCAGATGCGTAACCCGCCATCCTCGCCTGGATGGGGAGCTGCGGCAGGTGAGCGGCGGTCGCCGCACATGGCTCTTGCTTCTTGCAGTTCCTGAGTGGTCTTGGCGATGAACTCCTGGACATTGGGCGCTCCTTACTCGTTGTCTTCCTGAGGGAAACGTGTTGTGAAGCACGCCTCCACGTGGTGCCCGAGCACCTCCCTCGTGACGTTGGCAAGGTCTGAGGCCCTCCAGAAGAGAGCCCCCGAGCCCTGCCCAAGGAGGGCGCCGGGGGCGCCTTCCTATGCGAGGGAAGGAGGCACCCCAGGCGCGGGCACTGATCCTGACGAGGTACCACTTGCGATGTCGCCCTCCTGAGGTCCGGCACGGAGTAGTTGCTTCTTCTTCTTGGGGTTGGCTTCAGGAGGGTACCGAGTTGCACTGTTGTCGGGGTCTGCGATTGACGCTGCTTGGAAGACGCGCTCGAGGGAGCACACCGCATCTCTTTCTTCGCAGGGGACTATGATGATCCCGCCGCTCCCTGGCATCTTGAGGACGTTGTAGCCGTGGTGCATCACTGCCATCAACTTGGCCAGGGCCGGATACCCGAGGATGGCATTGTATGGCAGACGAATATGGGCGACGTTGAAGTCGATGAGCTCGGTGCGGTAGATGTTGCGTTCTCCGAAGGTGACAGGGAGGCGGACCTGCCCTATCGGTTTGGTGGAACCATCGGTCACTCCTGAGAAGGGCTTAGTGGGCTGAAGCTGATCGTAGGGCACTTGGAGACTCTCGAACATGTCGACGGACAAGACGTTGAGCCCTGCGTCGCCTTCGATGAGGGTCTTGGTGACTTGTATGTTGCTGATGACGGGCGAACAAAGAATCGGGAGAGCGCCAGCGGTTGCCGCGCACTTGAGCTGATCTGCCGAACCGAAGGTGATGGCGCACTTGGACCACCTGAGCGGGTGCGTGGCCTCGAGCCTGGGGAGGACTGCGTTCACCTCGCCGGAAAAATGCTTGAAGATGCATTGAGAGGCTAGGGCTTGAGCTCCGCCCAAGATGCAGGCGATAGCACGTGGCTCCTGGAAGCCCCCAGCCCCCTCATCTTGATGGTGGTCGTCGTTCCTTCTTGCTGGTGGCGGCAGTGGAGGAAGCCCAGCATTGCCCTGAGGACGGTCCTCACGAGGCTGATCCCTCCAGGCACCCTCGCGAGGCAGATCCTGCCAGCGGTCTTCACGAGGCCGGTCTCGCCACTCCTGGCGCGGGCCTCGGTCGTCCCAGTGTCCTGCGCCGCGTCCTCCTCCTCGGCCGTAGCCTCGGTCGTTGCACTCGGGGCGTCGACCGAAGCATCCGTCGCGAACGGCTCTGAGCTCTTGACAATCATTGATGTTGTGGCTGTGCACATTGTGGAAGGCGCAGAATGGTCGTCTGCTCTTGGATGACTCAGGCTGGTCCCTGCCGCGCTTCGTGTCCGGCTCTGCCGCGAGCACGGCGACTCCCTTGCGCTTTCCGTCCTTGGCCTTGGCTTTCTTCTCCTCCGGGTCGGCAACTGGGAGCTCGAGGAGGGAAAGGCGCCCTTCCTCAGCCCTTGCGCACTTGGTCGCCAGGTTGAACAGCTCCAGGGATGTGCACAACTCCTTGTAGATGGCGAGCTCCTCCTTCATCTTGACATCGCGGACGCCATCGGATAACGTGGAGATGATGGCCTCGTCTGTCACCTTGGGGATCTTGAGACGAACGTTGTTGAAGCGCTGGATGTACTTCTGGAGGGTCTCCCTGGTTGCTGCTTGACGCGGCGTAGGTCACCCGCGGCCGGCGGACGGTCGCGAATGCCCTAGAAGTTGGCGACGAAGCGGTCGCGCATCTCGTTCCAGGACGAGATGGAGCCAGGAGGCAGGTTCAGGAGCCACGAGCGCGCGCCATCCTTGAGCGCCATGGGGAACCAGTTCGCCATGACTTTCTCGTCGCCGTTGGCCGCCTTGATGCTCAGCTCGTAGAGCTACAAGAACTCCGCGGGGTCGGGGGTGCTGTCGTAGCAAGGAGGCAGATCCGGCTTGAACTTGCCCGGCCAGGTGACGCTATGCATCTCGGGGGTGAAGGCACGGCAGCCTGTCGTGGTCACCGGGGCCCGCCGTGGAGGTGGAGCTTGATCTTGGCGTCCGCACGCCGCCACGGCAAGCGGTGCAAGGCCCTGCCGCGGCAAGCGATCCTGACGCGGCGGTGCGGGGAGCGGTGGAGTGTTCTCTTGCGGTCTAGGAACTTCTTGACAGTTTCTTTCTTCACGCGCGGGTGCTTGGCGCGGCGGATCGCACCGCGGAGCCGCGCGCCTTGGCGCCGTCTTGGTGCAGAGGTGGTGGAGGCGCTCCATGAGCCACGTCACCTATAGCCGGCGGAGGGCGAGGCAGCGAGAGGGACAGTGCTGGGGAGCCCCCTGCGGCGCTGACGAGCTCGGCGATGCGATCCAGCCAATCCTCGTAGAGGTCGTCGACTGGGCGGTAACGCAGGAGCTCGTGCCCCATGAGTAGCGCGGACCGCGCGTCCGTGGGAGCGCGACGAGTGTGAGACGACGAACCAGCGGGGGTCAGTGACAGAGTGGCGGTGCGGCCGTCCCGCCGCACCGAGGGGTGCAACGAGGATGCTTGCTGCTCATTTCCCGCCGGGCCGGTGGCGGCGTTGGCAGCAGGCGACGGAGAACGACGGGGAGGCCCGCCAACGGGGGCCGTCTGAACGGCGCGAGCGGCGAGGGCGGCCCTTCGCTCAGCGCGGGCGCGACGAGCGTGCGACATGGTTGTCGTGGAGCGGTGAAGCACGGATCGATGAGAAGAAGGCTTATGCGCCCCCTACCTGGCGCGCCAAATGTCGGATCTGGGTTTCCGGCAAAACCCTTAATGTTTGAACACTGGGGTGCATGCGAAGATCTCTCCCTCACCGATCACGCCCGCACACACTTCACGATCTCTAGGCTAAGCACGACGAACTCACAACACACGAGAGACAAGATTTATACTGGTTCAGGCCACCGTTGTGGTGTAATACCCTACTCCAGTGTGGTGGTGGTGTATTGCCTCTTGGGCTGAGGATGAACAGAAAAAGGGGAAGAACAGAATTCTGAGGAAGGTGTTCTTGTGCTTGGTGAATTTTTGGGTGTGAGGATGAACTGGATCTAGTCCAAGGTGAGGTGAGTTGAGACTCAGTTGCTTCTTATTGTGGTGGCTAGCCCTATTTATAGAGGCCCTTGTCCTCTTCCCAAATATTGAGCGGGAAGGGATGCCGCAACGACCAATTTGAAAGGGGACAACTAGTACAGCTTATCCTGACAAAAGTAGTCTTCGCCTGCCAAAGGCTCTGGTGGTGACGCCGCCTTGGGCTCCACGGTGACCTCTGTCTTCCCGTCCTGCTGGTCTTGGTCTCATTGCACCGATATGGAAACCTTTGCTTGACACCTCGGTACTCCTCGCCTGCGCTTGCCTCCTTAGCACCAAAGAGGAAGCAAGGATACTGTGCGCGCTGGTGCCCGCCTAGCCTTGGTCGTCATGGCTCACGTCATGAGAACCTCGCGAGGTTTGCCTTGCCTTGATCTCTCCGCCCCTCGCGAGCCAGCCTGGTGAGGCCGCTCCTGAGGAGGTCTTGGATCGTCCGCCTCGCAAGGCTTGGCCCCTCACGAGGGTCTTGAGTGCTAGCTGGTGAAGATGGGCCGTACGGGACCGCTTGCAGAGCCACGCCGTGGGCATCCGGCAGGCAAGTCTGGGGACCCCCGTTCCCAGAACGCCGACCTGAGTTGCTTTAGTTTGTGAGGGGTGTGTGTCCAAACTTTCGTCAAACATGCCAAAATTTTTACCACATCATCTTGGTGGCATGGCATTACATTAAGCAAGGTTTCATGTGTTTCTGATCTTTTTTTATTTTTTGGAATTTTAATGCCATGGCACTCCATGCTTAATTGTGTCATAGCTGTTAGACCAATATGTTTGAAAATTTCTTCCAATTTACTGCACATGGAATTAAATCACACACAAGTACACAAAATATGACTTTGCAAACCGTTATGGTTAGTTGTTGCATGTACATGTACTTATATTTGAATTACGGTCATTAAATTGCTTAAAAATCACTTAAATGTCTTAAAAGGTCAAATGACTCCTGAAGTTTTCCAAAATTTTACATGACAGTTGTATTAGTACTACAAATTTTCTCGTACATTTAAAACACCATCTGTTTCCACTTTACTCCAAATTCATCTTTCTCAGCTAATAAAAAATATCCACAACATCACACACAATTTTTTTGTAGGAACCACTTGCGATGAAAATTTCTGGGTCTATTTAAGTCTTCCTCCTTAAGCTCCGCGGGCTCGTCTGCTCCAGTGCCGGCAACCCCCGAATCCACGAATCCCGATCCCCATTCCCACACCCCTTCTTGCAAAGATGACGCCGTGGAAATGCTTTGTGAAGGCCCGTACGATGGCCGCATGCTCCCCGAGCGCCGCCGCCTATGTCGAGAGCCAGGCCGCCTACGCGACTGCCGCTGCATCCACATTGAGCGTGGCCACATCCGCCGAGAGGGCGTCTGCGGCAGCCGACATGGCACCTGCAGCAGCCGAGACGGCTGTAGTTGTTGCTGCAACAGCAGCTGCAAACACCGAGAGCGCTCGAGCTGCCGTCCATGCCGCCGATGTTGCCCTAGCCCGGGTGGAGGCCATCGACACCAAGATCAAGGACGCACATGCCAAGATATTCCTGGCCACCTCGGAATCCAGCAAGCAACACACGTACGAAAAGGCGGCGGTGGCTATGGAGCACCTGCTTCCTCATGAGTTCGTCGAGCGGGAGCTCGAGATGCAGGAGGAGGCGGAGATCGAGGAGCACCAGGAGGAGGAGTTGCGCGTGACCGAGGTCGAGGTAGAGAAGAGTCTCTCCGTTGAGGAATCGGCGGTGGAGTACCAACGCGAGCTCTGGTGCAGCCACTACTATGAGTACTATAACGTTGTGGACGGTGCCGAGGACGAGGACAAGGATGCGGTCGACTTCAGCAGGGGGGATGCGGAGTCCACCAATGGCGGATTTGTTAAAATTATGGTACTTAGGCTTTGTGTTTAATGCTCGTCTTTTGTTAGAGCAATGTTTAGGTCAACTGGCTTTGTTTAATTACTAAAATTGCTCGATTCAGTAAGTGTGGTCTATGCGCTATATGCTCTTTTGTGTGCCCAAATTAGCAAGCGATGTTAAATTATGCAATGACGCACCAAGGGAAATTTCCATGAAAATTTGAATTATCAAACCCATGCCATGCGCGTAAAGCAGAAGAATTGTTTGCGATGCACACAATCGTTCAAATTGAATGGTGTCCGGCGGCACCATGCGCAAAGTTTCCCTCCACATTTCCAAAATTTTGACCTACCGGCAAAATATTTACCGACGAACCTCAAATCTGGAGATATACTACAACTTGACAATGTGTGTTATGTTAGCATACATTTCAGTTGTCACTTCGCTGTACTTATCCGTGCTCATGATGGCACTTTTTGTGTCTTCCTACCTTCGTCGCGTGCAAGGGTGTTATAGCGCACATCTCCAACAACACAAGATTCATAATGTCTTACCCGAGTATCAGGACCGATTGCTAGTGCGTAAAGGGCATCATCAACTGCCTTCCCATCCTCCCGCATCTTCTTAACCTATGGTTAGAAAATAGACAAGCTGGTCATCTTATGTACTCACTATATTAAAAAAACTGACAGTGCAATTCAAAAGCTTACATGGCTCTTGAACCATTTTGCCAATCCTGCCATAACTAGTTTGTCAATGTTTCTTGGATTTTGCGGCAGTAACTCCTTTTTTGTAGATGCTGCACAACATAGTGATTGTGTAAAATATGTAAATATATAAGAGTGTGCTGCAAGTTAATATAAGGTAGTATCTAAGGACATTTATTCAACACATACCAAACCATTTTGTCCAAATCTTTAGCTTTGTCGTCTTGTCGACTCTTCCCTGTAACTCGAACAGAACAATCGAAAACATTGAGCCCCTGATTGTCTTCACCCACCTCTTTGCTAAGCTGATAAGCTATTTCAATGTATTTTGAGCAGAATGTCAACGCTTCTGTAGCAATGTAGGCCTCTGCAATGGAACCCTCGGGTCTAGCTCTATTCCTAACATAGCCCTTGAAAGTGCCTAGCCACCGTTCAATAGGGTACATCTAGCCATACTATACTGGACCTCTAAGTAGTGCCTCATCAGGTAGATGAACAGCCAAATGCACCATCACATCAAAGAAGGCTAGAGGATATATGTTCTCAAGGTCGCATTGGATAGTTGGTATCTTGTCTCTAAGATGCTCCAAAGCATCTATCCTGATATTTCTACTACAGAGTTCCCTGAAGAATTGTCCCAACTCTGCAACTGCTCTATATAAGTCAGGGCAGCCCAATCCTCTAAGGATAATAGGTAAAACCCTTTGAAGTAGGACGTGGCAGTCATGAGTTTTCAACCCTTGTACCTTGTTTCCATCTACACTGACTCTTCTTTCAGGGTCGGAAGCAAATCCATGTGGGAATCTCACACGTGACAGGACCTCGCAGAATTCTTTTCTTTTTACCTTGTCCAAGACGTACACAGCTGGTGCCTTATCCCGTGGTTTACCTTCATCTTGCACCTGCAAATCCTGTTTGATACCCAGGTGTGTCAAATCAATCGTAGATTTTAAGGTATCTTTCGCCTTGCCTTCAATATTGAGAAGTGTGCCGATAATGCTGTCACATATATTTTTCCCGATGTGCATGACATCAAGATTATGCCGCAGATCCAAATCTTTCCAATACTCCAAGTCCCACAAAGTGGACCTACTGGTAAACAATAATCTCTCTTCTACCCTGCCACGCTTCCTTTTCTTGCTACCATTATCAGGATGGTTTCCTAGTGAAATATGCCCGACCTTCGCTAATTCCACTTGCAACTCATCGGCGGTGAGCCTCTTTCGCACATCACGGTTTTCATGCATTGCATTGAACACATATCTTCGGTATTTTGTAGGACGCGGCTTGCCCTTGGGAAGGAAACGACGGTGTCCAATGTAACAGATCTTGCTAAGTATTGCGTATGATAGCGGATTCCTGTCAAAGCGAACACATGCATTGTAATGATGTGTCGTTCACCCTGACATAGTGCCCAAAGCCGGATAATCATGGATGCACCAAGTTATAACAACACGCAGAAATAAATCAGCTGGTGGGCTGCTATATAGGTCTCGAGTGAGAACACCCCTCCATAGCTGTTGAAGTTCCTCCAGAAGAGCTCCGTGAATAAATCAAAATCCTTTCCAAGACTTTTTGGACCTGGGGTGAGCAAGGCCATCATGTCGTTTGATTATTTTGTGTAGACATTTGGAGGCATGTTGTAAGGGATAACAAGCACTGGCCACATGCTATATGTGGCGCTGTGGTGGCCAAATGGGTTAAATCCATCTAAAGCTAAGCCAAGTCTAATGTTTCTCGGGTCAGCAACAAACATTTTGTGTTTCTGATTGAAGCTTTTTTAGTCACTACCATGAGATGGATGGCTCATTACATTCTGATCTCTATACTCCTAGTTCCTAGAATGCCACAATACATACTCTCTTGTTTCAGCATCATGAAACAACCTCTGCAATCTTGGTATAATTGGAAAATGTGTCTGACTATTATGAGGAATCCTCTTCACAGCATCACCATATTTCCATCTTGATGATTTGCATTTTGGGCATTCACTTAAGGTGGCATAATCTTTCCGGAACAGAACACAATTATTCTTGCAAACATGGATCATATCATATCCAATTCCAACTGCACGAAGGAAATTCTTCATTTTACTATAGGTGTGTTGCAGCTCATATGCATCTGGGGAAGATTTGCCGAAAGCAGCCAACATCGCATCGAACGATTTGTTGGTCATCCGCTCAGATGTCTTCACTTGAAGAAAGGTGGCCATAACCGAAAATACTGACAGCTTATTTCCTGGGGTGACAACCATGTTGCGTTGTTACAACATGCGGGCCCACCATTTTTCTTCTGCGGGTGAAAGTTCACGAAATACACGAGCATTTCATAGCATTGTTTCAATGTTGGTCAAACTCACTGGCTCCGCCACCACCACCTCCTCCTCCACTTCCACCTGAGCATCAGGCAGATCAAGATGGTGATCTGCTGCTTCCACATAGTCAGTAACATTGACGTTCACAGCTTCACCATGATGAACCCACCTAGTATATGTGACCGACATCCCATACAAGTGTAGATGATTTTGCACAGTTGACTGGGGTCTTGTAACTGAATTCATTCAACTGCTAAATAGGCAGAGCACATCTAATTTTGGACCACCGTACTCAGCTCTGATAAAGTTCATGAAGTTTTCAACCCCCTCGACATATGCAGCCGAGAATCTTCGAGTAGAAGTTATCCAAGTCCTGTCCATCTGTTAGACATACAAATTAGTTCTTCTACTAGATATTACAGGAAAAACTTATATGCTTTTTTATGAAGTCCAAAAAATACCCAAGTCGACGTCTAAAGCTATGGCAAGATATTTGGACAAGAAGATCTAAGTAACGAAATATATGTAAAGCTAATTCAGCAGACATATTTGAGTGCTAAATTATGGCAGGTTGTTTCAGCAGTCAATGAGGCCGAGCACACATCCATCAAAGGCCATCTCAGCAACAAAGATCGAGTATAAAATGGTGTCGAGCTATTTAACAGATTGGCTACTAGACCATGGCAATCTACGTCACAATAAATATATGGCAGGATATTTTAGCAACTAATCAGGCTTGGCATGCCATCTCAGCTAAGCAGATTGAGTGCAAAACAGGGCAAGGAAGTTTCTTAAGCAGAGCATATTGACTGTAAACTACTTTGACAAATAGTGAGATTAACAGCGTCTATCAGCTAACATTCAGTGCTACACCGACATGCACGGGGCCTTAGTCTAGAATGCGCGTACCGTGGGAGAAGCTGACCGCCGTGCGTCTCCACATGAACGTTCCTAGCGGTGGCGGCGCTGACCGCCGTGCGTCTCCACAAGAACGTCGCCAGCGGTGGTGGCGCGGCTAGAGGACGATAGTCTACGAGAGCGTACTGTGAGAGCGAGAGGATCGCCCTGTGTCACGGGATATCCGCGGCCACCTATGGGACCATGAGGCCACTTGCTGGTTCGGCAGGGGGACGTCGCGTTGCAGAAAGAGCAGACCAGCGTACGGTAGCACGTCAGAGAGCACACAAGAAATTTACCCAGGTTCGGGCCGCCGCGAGGTGTAAAACCCTACTCCTACTTTGGTGGATTGATGGTGGAATGGAGGTGGTGAAGCATAGTACACTTGCTCGGCAGGGGTTGCCTTAGGGCAGTAGCGACTATGCACGTACAGGGGTGTGGGTTCATCAACTTTCCAACCCTTCCTACGGGTGCCATGGGCCTCCTTTTATAGATCAAGGGGTCACCATAATGGCAAAGTAGTCATTATGCACTGATATGATAGCAAACAGTGCTATCATACCTAACTCTGTGGGCTAACAGGGCGCATTAAATGCACTGCTTAGTGTCACATCACTGGTTGGCCGACAAGGCTTGCCGAGCTATCTTGTCAGCTCTGCGCCTATTCTCTTGAAATATCGTAGGACGGCTGTCATCTGTGGGTTTCTTCTGTAGGAAATGGCTGCCATGTGGCGAATGGCTGCCACTTAATCACCTTACGGCTTGACACCGCATTGATCGACGACGTGGGTCATGCTGGAATGGTTGGTGAGGTGGTTTTGCCTCCGCGAGCCCCGGCAGGTCCTGTCGGGGGGTCTAATTGTCTGCTTCTGGGGGTGGCCTGGTCCCTTGCCGGGCTCGCCTGTCCGGCAAGGGAGGTCCTTTTCTTGGCGATGTATTGCTCCTCTGGCTTGGCCTTAGTCTCTTTGAGCTGCATTATGGTTCTTCGAATCTCTTGGTTCTTTGAACTCTGACTTGGACTGGTACTTCAATCTTGCTCTTGTGCCTGTGCACAATCTGGGCAATAGACCCAGGGTTTGTTGCACCGACAGAAGCCCCCGGGCCTGCCCCGAACGTGCTGCTGAGCATTGTCGGGGTAGGGCCTAATAAGTGCAAAGGCAGGGTTGTTGAAGGGATTGGCCTCTTGAGGTCTCCATTGCTTCTTCATCAGTCTTGATTTCGGGCTGGTTTCCAGTTTCCCCCCGCATGGTGTAAAGCCAATAGTGGTGGGGCCGCTCCAGTGATGGCCCGTGAATGAATTTAACGCACGGGGTAGAAACTGCCAATTTACTCTTCCCACGGTGCGCCCTTATCCTTGGCCACGTATACTGCATGCATCGCGCGGGGTAGGTAACGGAGGTGCGTGGCGCGGGAGAGCATCATGGTGAGGGCCCGGTCGTCTTGAATTGGCGGAGGAGGACGGTGGACGCCCGTTGATGGAGCAGCTTCCCTCCCCGCCTGGCCAATAAAAGGGAGGGGCAGAGGAGGGCATAGTCATCCATCTTTGCATTCCTCCTCTTCTTATCTTTCGCTTCAGCTGGCTATGTCGAAGAGTGGGGCCTGGGGCCAGCCCCTGGGCTCGTGCTTGGGATCTCCCTTGGATCTAAGAGGAAGATTCGGGCGGAGCGCCACTAACACCGGGAGTGGCAACCCTGGTGTGCTTGCCGCCGGGTCGCCCATGGCCTTGACTTCAGTGAGAGGGGATGCGAGTGATGCCGTGTCGCGGCTTGAAGTAGGCATGGCGCATGGTAGTCAATCGCTCCCCATTCTTCTTCCCTTCGTGGCGCTGGGGAGGAGTCATGGAAGGGATTTGCCACTAGTAGGGGCGAATCTGGCTCCTCCTGGGCGACGTCCTTCTGTCGCGTAGGAAGGCTCCCTGCCCTCACATGCGTCCTTGGGACGTGTGGTAACTTCTGACGCCAGGGCTCCTGGGGACGACCATGCTCTCTGTGGGAGGGCCCGAAGAGCATGGCGCCTAGTGTGATGGTCGCGCCGAGGTCTTAGGGTGGTAGTGATGTGGACGGCGGCGGCAACCCACGACGCGTCAGGAATGGGGACGACCGTTCCGACGAGTCGTGTTTACCGGTGACTCCATGCCCCCCATTTGGTCCTCCGGCAGCGTCACCATCCACGCCTGCCCTTCGGTTTCTTCCTACTCGCTGCGCTGTCCTTATCCTGGGGAGGCGCCGAATCCCAGCCGTGCCCACCTCTGGCCCCTTCGACCTCTTCCTGTAGGAGATGGACAGGGGCAAAGGCGTAAAGGGGCACTTATATTTTTTTAATCTTAAATCTATAGGCAATCGCCAATTTTTAATTCAAATAATGTAATCCCTCGAGTCCATCTTTGTGTTCTGCAATGATTGTACTTGTGTTAGCATATGAATGAAAAAGATCAACCTTGCCAGGAACCCGTGCATGTGTATGTCCATGCAGAGGTGAGGTGCCTCTTTAATGTAAATAAATAGGTTTTCCCCGGCAGGCTATCCTGCCGGCACCCTCTTTGTCTACCGGAGAGCTATGTCTGTCGGGGAATAGACAGAGGGGCCAGCCCCCTGCCAACTCCTTTTTACCAAAAGCCACTACGACCATCCTGACCGAAGCAATGTTCGAGTCATGGATGGGAGCACCTGAGTCTCAAAAGAGAAGCGAGGTTTTCTCATGCAAGGTTATAGCTTTACAGAACACTAACGGGCATGAGGTAGAACTTATCTGTTTGGCTTGCCGAGGATTGCTGTGCCGGGCAATCTTCTCAATCTTTGTCGAAGCCAAGTCCACGACAGGAACCTGCAACTTTATGTAGATGAGAATGAATGCAGGATGCGATCCTATCTATATGCATATGCAAATGCTCATGAAATGCTTATGAAGTGATCTTTGTGTTCTCATGCATGCATACAATCTTAGTTAGGGCCCCCCTACAGCGCTTCTTTATTTTCTCTTGCACGGGGTCATCGCCCCGGCTTCGTACAAGGGTTTACATGCAGCTGAGGCAAGACATGTACAAAAGGGTGGCTGCCGGGAAGGGCCCGACAGCCGCGCCTTACGGGTAGTACTTGCGGAGATGCTCAATATTCCATGAGTTTTGCAACTGAGTGCCATCTCCAGTCTCAAGATGGACTGCGCCAGGTCTGGTGACTCGTACCACCCGGTAAGGGCCTTCCCACTTTGGTGACAACTTGTTTGTACCCTAGGCGGACTGAACGCGTCTAAGGACAAGGTCACCTTCCTCAAAACACCGGGCATGAACCCTGTGGCTGTGATAGCAACGCAGGGCTTGCTAGTAGCATGCAACACGGATAGCAGCCCTGAGACGGTTCTCCTCGAGTAGCACAACGTCATCACGCCGGTGCTGATCTTGCGCTACTTTATCGTAGGCAAGCACTAGAGGGGACCCATAAATGAGTTTCGTGGGGATAAACTCTTCTGCCCTGTAGACCAGGGAGGAGGGAGTCTGCCAGGTAGCTCGGTTAGGTGTCGTTCTGAGGGACTAGAGAACTACCGGCAGCTCCTCGATCCACCGCCTGCCGTGCTTCTGCAGCGTATCAAAACTTCTTGTCTTGAGTCCACGTAGCACTTCAGCGTTCGCCCTCTCAGCTTGTCCATTGCCCCGGGGGTGTGCCATAGAGGCGAATGAGATCTTGCATCCAAGAGTACGAACATATTGCATGAAGGCGTGGCTCGTGAACTGGGTGCCGTTCTCGGTGATGATCCTTGCCGGAACCCCAAAACGATGCACCAATTCTTTCAAGAACTTGATAGCTGACTAAGCAGTCACCTTTCTCACGGCAGTCACTTCTGGCCACTTTGTAAACTTGTTGATGGCAACAAACAAGTATTCAAATCCCCCTATTGCTCGGGGGAAGGGGCCGAGGATATCGAACGCCCAGACCGAAAATGGCCATGATAGAGGGATTGTCTGATGGGCTTGGGCAGGCAGGTGTGTTTTCTTGGAATGGAACTGGCAGGCTTCACATGTCGTGACGAGCTCGACCGCATCTTGGAGGGCTGTGGGCCAATTGAATCCTTTCCGGAATAGCTTCCCAACAAATGCCCTTGATCCAATGTGTGAGCCGCACATTCCTCTGTGAATCTCAGCCAGCAGTTCCTTTCCATCCTCCTGGCAGACACACTTCAATTTCACACTGTTGGGCCTCCTTCTGTATAGAGTGTCATCGACAAACTGATACATACTGGCCCTCCGGGTTACTTTTTCAGCTTCATCTTAGCCGCCGGGGAGTTCTCCGGTCTGGAGGAAGTGGACAATGTGTCTTGCCCAAGTTGGAGCCTGGGGCTCGGCAACGAGGACTAGCGGCACATCCTCGGCTACGGGAGCACCAGCCTCATTCGCGGGGTCCATGGGCCCGGCTGGAGGGGGTGGTCCGACAGGCTGTGAGGAGTTGTTTTTCGGCAGGGTCTCTGCTGGGAGCAGACGGCACGACCGGGAGAGGCTTACCGTAGTCCAACTTTCTCCTTTTCCGGGCCATTGTTGCTGGTGATATGGAGGGCTAAGAGAGACGGAGAACAAAAGTTCCTGGTTCCACAGGAAGCTTCTGTGCAGCACACTTTGATAGGTGATCAGCTATGCTGTTTTCCGCATGGGGTACGTGCTCTGTTTGCAACCCGTAAAAGTGCTCCTCCAATCACTTCACTTCCTCGACGTATGCCTCCATCAATGGGCTCTGATAATCCTTGTTGACTTGTCTCACCACAAGCTGTGAATCTCCTTGAATGATCAGCTTCTTGGTTCCCGATTCTGCTCCAATTCTGAGCCCGGCAAGGAGCCCTTCATACTCACATGTATTGTTGGCGGCTTCTTCCTGGGCAAAACACATTTGGACAACGTACTTCAAGTGCTCCCCGGAGGGAGCAACAAGAAGTAGGCCAGCCCCTGCACCATGTAGGGAAAAAGCACCATCAAAATACATAATCCATTCTTGGGGTGATTCCTTGACGGGGATAGCTGTCTCTGTCATTTCCTCATCAGGGATTGGCGTCCATTCTACAATAAACTCTACCAGTGCCCTGCTTTGAATAGTTGATGTGCTCTCAAACTTCAAACCAAAGCTGGATAGCTCCAAAGGCCATTCCACTATTCTGCTAGTGGCCTCAGGGTTCCGGAGTATCCTTTGCAGCAGAAAATGAGTGACAACCATGATCTCTTGGGCTAAGAAATAGTGGTGCAGTTTCCTTGAGGCAAGAATGAGACCAAAGATAAACTTTTGCACACCAGAGTACCTCGATCTAGCCCCCTGTAACAAGGAGCTGACGAAGTACACTGGGCGCTGCACCACTTTCTTCTATCTCGCATCCTTGGGTTGTTCTCGTTGTCGTGCTCATTGCTATCCTGATCGTTCTCTGGCTCTGCCGTTTTCTGCTCGCTTTCTACCTCATCCACTTCTCGCTGCACTACCAAGGTCGCACTAACCACCTGGTTGTTTGCCGCCAAGTATAACAACAATGGTTCTTGAGGTTTGGGCGCAACCAAGGTAGGCACAGATGATAGATAGGCCTTCAACTCCTGCAGAGCTGCATCTGTTTCTGGGGTCCACTTCATAGGCCTTGTCTTCTTCAAAATTTTGAAGAACGACAGGGCACACTCCATAGACTTGGAAATGAATCTTCTTAGCGCGGCAACGCATCCTGTTAAGTGCCTCACATCCTTAACTGTCCTTGGTGCTTGGATCTGCTAGATGGCTTTGATCTTGTCAGGGTTTGCTTCGATCCCCCGATGGGACACTCAGAAACCAAGTAGCTTGCTGGAGGGAACACCAAACACACACTTCTCCGGATTAAGCTTCAAATTGATCTTGCACAGATTAGCAAATGTCTCCTCCAAATCCTGGATAAGGGTGGCCTTATCCTTGCTTTTGACCACGATATCATCCATATAGGCTTCTATATTTCTGTGTAATTATGGCTCAAAACCAATCTGGATTTCCCTTGCAAAAGTGGACCCGACACTCTTTAATCTGAACAAAGTAGTGTGTACCACATGGAGTTATGAATTATGTCTTCTCTTCATCTTCTTTGGACATGAAGATCTGGTGATATCCGGAGTACGCGTCCAGAAAGGAGAGCAAATCACAACCTGATGTGGAATCCACAACATGGTCGATGCGCGGCAAGCCTTGTTGAGATATGTGAAATCAATGCAAAGCCTCCATTTCCCATTAGCCTTCCAGACTACCATTGGATTTGCTAACCACATAGGATGCACTACTCCTCTGACCAAACCAGCCGCCTCCAGTTTCTTGATCTCTTCGGCATTGAACTGCTGCCTCTCCAAGGCCTGCTTCCGGAATTTCTGTTTGACAGGTCGGGCATGTGGGCAGACAGCAAGGTGGTGCTCGATTACCTCCCTAAGAACACCGGGGATATCAGATGGTTGACAGGAAAACACATCGATATTCTCCCGCAGGAAGGCAACGAGCGCGCTTTCCTATTTGTCATCGAGGGCGGCGCTGATGGTGAAAGTACCATCAACGCCAGCCAGCCTTTTCGGGACCTTCTTCACTTGGGGTGCAGCAACCTTGGATCTCTTGCTGTTGGAGCACTCCGGCACGTCGTCAATAGGTGCCGTGCACTCGGAGGGGCACGCTTCCTGGACTTCTTGCCGGAGGTCCTACAATCCCTCTTCTTTCCATTGCTTTCCTTGGTGGGAGCTGCCGCTGCCGCTGCCTCTGCTGTGACTATGTCCCAGTACATTTTGTCCACACAGATAATTGCATCCTTCTCATCCGATGGGATAGTGATGACTCCAAGTGGCCCGGGCATCTTCAAGGTGTTGTAAGCATAGTGGGATGCCGCCATGCACTTAGCTGGGGCCGGGCGTCCAAGACTCCCATTGTACGGCAGGGGGAGATCAAACACAATCTTCTCAGCCCGATAGTTGAATTCTCCCCCAAACGTCACCGGCAACATAATTCCCTTTAGGATGGCTCCTGCCGGGATTAACTCCTTGAAACGTGCCGGTAACCTCTAGCTCCTCTTCTCCTATCTGAAGCTTGCTGATGACTGTCGGGGAAATCAGATTCAACCCAGCCCTGCCATCCACTAGCATCTTTGTGACCTTGAGGTTACAAATTGTTGGGGAGACCAACAATGGCAAACATCCTAGCGCGGTGGTGCGACCAGAGTGATCCTCCTCGTCAAAGATGATGGGCGTGCGGGACCATTTGAGCAGCTTCCGGGCCTCTGGTGCTGGCTCCACGGCATTGATCTCTCATGCCCATTACTTGAGCTGGTCGTGAGAGGCGTGCAAAGATGCACCCCCATCAATGCATAGGGCGTCAGTGGCCTTCTGAAACTCCTGCTCACTGGTTTCCTATTCATCCCCTCCATCACTCACGTCGTCACAGACCTCCTTCCCTTGACCCCTAGAGGCCTTTCCTTGGTTCCAAAAAGGGTTTGCCAAGGCGATTTGCTTCACCACCTCGGCCCTTACCGCCAGCAGCATTCTGACCTTTTCCCTTGTCATGCTTATCATATTCTGTCCTCTGTTTCTTGACAAGCTGCTCAACCTGGTAATACTCCTGAAGGTCATAGCCCTTGGTCCGATGGAACTTGCAGTACGGCCCATCGCCTTTCCTAGCTTTCTCGGGGGCAGCGGCTTCTCGGCAGGCAGTGCAAGCGGCAGCTTGCTTGCCGAGGGCCCCAGCCTTCGCCTTCTTGCTGGTACTAGGTGTGCCCGAACCTTCAAGAGTCACGACTGCCTTATCTATTGGCTTCTTATTGCGCTTCTTGCCCTTTCTCTGACTGGTTGATTCATCCTCAGCCTCTGAATCAACATTGGTGCAATCTTCCTCTTCAGGCAACTTCCTTCCTTCCTCCATCTAAACACACTCATCCACCAGTGTATATAGCTCCTTCACAGTCTTGGGCAACCGCACATTCATCTTGGAACGAATGCACGGTTGCGGACATTGGATTGGAAAGCTGCTATAACAGCTGCCAGATGGATATTTGGAATATTTCTATGAACTTTACTGAATCTTAGAAAATACTTACGGAGAGTTTCTCCTTCCTTCTGCTGAAGAAGATACAGGTCGCTGGGCCTACCGGGCTCTTGGTGGCCACCGTTGAAGGCATCGATGAACTCGTGGCACATGTCTGCCCATGACGAAATAGAGTTCTCCGGCAGGTGCATCAGCCAAGACCTCACGTTGGACTTGAGGGCCAAAGGGAAGTAGTTGGTGAACACCTTCTCATCTCTTCCCCCGGCAACCTGAACTGCGATGGTGTAGATTCTCAGGAACTCTGCCGGGTTCAGCCTCCCGTCGTACTTCTCAGGTATCTCTGGGTTGAACGTGCGAATGAACAGCCAACAGACTTTCCGCAGTTCTCTTGTAAAGGCAGGGCAGCCGACCTCGAAAGGTAGGCACCCGCCAACACCGAGCGCACGCTCGTCGACTTTGAGGCCGTCGCACCCGTCGGTCTGGCGGAGGTCGTCACGGCGTCGATCTACGACGACGTGTGCATCTCCCCGCCAACTATCCTTCGGGGCTCGACGTTGGCCTGGACCTGCTCATGGGTCAGAAGAGGCCATCGAGACGTTGTCACGGTCTTGATTCTGCTGCGCTCGCGCCGGCTGCCGTGGTGGGAACTGCACAGTTGGGACACCCCCCTGTTCGGCCAGCAGTATGGGCGGACGCTGTCGCTTGTGGAGGTTGCGGCGGGCCAGCTCATCATGATCCCCCAGCTTCGGCAAAACCGAGCAGGCCTTGGATGGTGGCACACCATTCATCCATCTGCTCGGCTACCGGCAGAAACCTCAATAGCAGCTGAGCTCACGCCATAACCTTCGTGGTTATGCTTAGCATATATGTTAATGACGTCGACCGCACCGTCGGTTGGCATCTGATGGTGCCAGCGGCGGCGGCGACGACAGTGCCGCGCTCATGCTGCTGTAGGACGACCACCTGGGCAACGGGGTTGCATGGCGGTGGTGCTCGAGGGTCAGCGGCTCCGTTGAGCGCCGCGATCTGGTTGGCTCATCCGGGAGGAGGCGCATGCGCCATAGTCGCTCCCGTTGTGGGGGTGGCCGGAGGGCGATGGCTTACCCCGGACCGAGCGCCGTTTCCGTGGCTGTGCCCGTTGGTGGGAGGAGGGGGTGCGGACGGAGTGACCCCCTCGCCCGCACCTTGTGGAGCGTGACCGTCGAGGCGCTGCTGATGTTGTTCTCCTTCGATAGCTCCTACCTCGGTGCCGGCCGCGGGGGAAGTGGTGTTGGTGCCACCTGCTCCAACCACATCCCCAGCAGCGTTCACGTCCTCGCTTGCCTCCGCATCCCCCGTGGCATTAGAGGCCGCGGGCGGCGGAGCCTTCAAGGTGGATGGATGGGCTGAAGTACTGAACTTCTTGGGCGCCATGGTCGGTGGCGTCGCGAAGATGAAGAAGGTGATGAAGATGATGCGCTACACACGCTTTTAGGTTTGCGCAAGTGAAGCCCCCTACCTTGCGCGCCAAAGATGTCGCGGGATATCCGCAGCCACCTATGGGACCAGGAGGCCCCTTGCTGGTTCGGCAGGGGGACGTCGCATTGCACAAAGAGCAGACCAGCGTGCAGCAGCACGGCAGAGAGCACACAAGGAATTTACCCAGGTTCGGGCCGCGGCGAGGCGTACAACCCTACTCCTGCTTTGGTGGATTGATGGTGGAATGGAGGTCGTGAATCATAGTACACTTGCCCGGCAGGGGTTGCCTTAGGGCAGTAGCGACTATGCGCGTATGGGGGCTGAATCAAGGGGTCACCACAATGGCAAAGTAGTCATTATGCACTGATATGATAGCAAATGGTGCTATCATACCTAACTCTGCGGGCTGACAGGGCACATTAAATGCACCGCTTAGTGTCACATCATCGGTTGCGCGGCAAGGCTTGTCGGGCTATCTTGCCAGCTCCGCGCCTGTTCTCTTGACACATCATTGGACGGGTGTCATCTGTGGGTTTCTTTTGTAGGAAATGGCTGCCATGTGGCGAATGGCTGCCACTTAATCACCTTGCGTCTTGAAACCGCATTGATCGACGACGTGGGTCGTGCTGGAATGGTTGGTGAGGTGGTTTTGCCTCCACGAGTCCTGGCAGGTCCTTCCAGGGGGTCTTGGTTTTCTTCTTCTGGGTGTGGCCTGGCCCCTTTCTGGGCTCGGCTGTCCGACAAGGGAGGTCCTTCTCTTGGCGATGTCTTGCTCCTCTGGCTTGGCCTTAGTCTCTTAATATTGCATGCTAGTTCTTCGAATCTCTTGGTTCTTTGAACTTTTACTTGGACAGGTACTTCAATCTTACTGTTGTGCCTGTGCATAGTCTGGGCAACAGACCCAAGGTTTGTTGCACCGACACCCTGCGTCCCCTTGACGAACCGCGGCGCCGATGTATCGGCACGGCGGGGAGGGCGGCTTTGGCGGAGCGAATGGAGTGGAGGGGTGTAACACCCCGGATGTAACTTGCCATATTTGTAACTCCAACTCTTGCCATTTCCGGCTATGTGTTATGATATTCCCTCCGTGGTCGGGTTTTGTCTTTTGTTTTGCATTTTGTTCATGTCATGCATATCATATCATGTCATCATGTGCATTGCATTTGCATACGTGTTCGTCTCAAGCATCCGAGCATTTTCCCCGTTGTCCGTTTTGCAATCCGGCACTCCCACCTCCTCCGGTGCACCCCTCTTGTTTTCGTTTCGTGAGCGGGTGTTGAACTTTCTCAGAATGGACCGAGGCTTGTCAAGTGGCCTTGGTATACCACCAGTAGGCCACTGGTCAAGTTTCCTTCCATTTAGAGGTCGTTTGGTACTCCAACGGTTAACCGGGTAACCGCAGATGCCTTCTGTGTGTTGCAGCAAAACCCCCTCTCTAAACAGCCCAAAACCCACCTAACTCTCTTACATGCTCTAGGTCATCCGATCACGATCGTGTGGGCGAAAACCGCACCTCATTTGGACTCTCCTAGCTCCCTCTAGCTATATATTTGCACCCCCTCCCGAAAACATACACAGTCCAAACCCTAGTCCCGCTCCTCCGCGCCGCCGGACGTGTCCGCCCGGGGCCGGACACATCGCCACCACCGCCCCCAGCCATTCCGGAGCTGCCATGTGGCGGGCCGTACGCCGGCAGCCGCCGAGCCCGCGAGGCCCGTAGCAGGCCCCCGCGGCCCGGCCTCTCCTCGCCCGCGCCTCCCGCGCCCTGCACCGCCGAGGCCCGAGCGCCGCCGCCTCCGCGCCGTCGCCCGCCGGCGCCACCGCCGCCGCCATCGCCGGCCCGCCGCCCGCGAACCGCCGCCTCCGCGCGCTGCCCCGCCGCCCGTTAGACGCCGGGCTCCGCCGCCGCGCCCGACGCCGCCTCCCTCCGACGCCGCCTCCCTCCGGCCGCCGTCCTCCCCCTCGCCGTCCCCCTCCCGCAGCTCTGGCGAGCTCGTCCCCGAGCCCCGAGGCCGATCCGATCTGGAAGACAATGGGAGGTTGACTTTTTGCCTCCCCCCGTTTATCACTAAGTCTTTTATTTTTACATCATGTGTACCTGTTCAACGCATCATAACTCTCTGCATGTGGCTCCGTTTCGCGCGTGTAATATATCGAAATGTTCGTCTCGTGATGCTCTTCATTTTGTTCCATTGCACCATGTTCATTTGAGGTCATCTTGATGCCCAAATCTCTGGTGCAAGAGTGCTAGTTGCTGTTATCTGCTGTTACTTATCAGAACTTGTGGATTTGTTATTTTTGTATCATTTAATCTGTGCATCTTATGGGCATGAGCTCTACATGTGTTTTGTTGTATGCCATGCCATCTTTCCAGTGGTGTATGCCATGTATTTTTGTGATCTCCGTGGTGACTACCACAAGCATGCAAACTAGGCCCCGTAATGTTTCTGATTTCAGGGGCTTAGTGATTTCTCCAAGTCTTTGTCTGCTGTTATTTTGTTGCCATGTAAACTTGGTACTACAGAGAGATCCATACATATTTTGGAGATGTTCATTAAGGATGTTTTGTAGATATTGTTGTAGTTGATCTAGTCCTGCCCTTGGTTGCAATTATGGAGTGACATAGAATGACTCAAATCTTGCTCTACTTCTGCTATAAAATATTTCTGGCAGATTGTTTACGTGTTATTCAATATTGCCAAGCTTGTTGTAGTTGTTTCATTCATTCTATGTACTTGCTCTTGCCATGGATAGCTTTATACACATGCCATCTTGCTGTAGGTATGCTTGTTTTGTCATGCATTGCGTTGTGGTGAGTGCATCAAGCTCACCAAGATGCCTTCATATTATTGTTTCTGCCATGCTCTGTTTTCTGCTAAGTCTGAAACCTGTTAACGAAACTTGCTATGTTTACATGGTTGCCATCTTATTTTCTATTCCTTTTTGGCTTATGGTCAGTAAGGGATTTTTGTCACATGCATTTAGTAGAATACTTCCATGCCTTGTTTTGCCATGTTAAGTTCCTGTAGCATGTTGATTTCGTGCTCTGAACATTGCTACCTGATGCTGTTTCAGGCATGTCCAGTAATTTCACCAAGTCTGTGAACCTGATTTCTTTTGCACTTTTGCCATGCTTGTTTGAGCCTGTTATGTGGTGATCTAGCCATAGCTTAGTGTTCATCTTTTGTCAAGCATCTCCTGTAGATTACTGCCATATGCTTGGTTGCTACGTTGGAGTGCTGTAGCATTGTTACTTGTTGCATTCTAAGTGCTATCATGCTGTTAATCGCAGATTCGTGTTTTTCTTGTTTTGCTTGCCATTTGCAAACCGTGCATCTGTTTCCGGTGATCTTTATTATCGATTTCGACCGAAATCATCTCATCTTTCCAGTGGCATGCTTGGTTTGCAAAGTTACTATCTTGTTCATCTTTTTCCTTCTGGAGCACGCATATGCATCGCATATCATATCTTGCATATCATTCATGTTTTGCATCATGCTGCTTGTGCATTTCCCGTGATTGATTGTGGTTCCATTGCTTGTGTTCATGTCTTGGGTAGAGCCGGGAGATGAGTTCATGAACGAGGAACCTGTTGAGTACGCTTACGAGGATCAAGCTCTCGACAACTCTGACAACCTTGCAGGCAAGATGACCATACCCTTGAAATCACTTCTATCTTTGCTTTGCTAGTTGTTCGCTCTATTGCCATGCTGCGCTACCTAACACTTGCTATATCATGCCTCCCATATCGCCATGTCAGCCTCTAACCATCCTTTCCTAGCAAACCGTTGTTTGGCTAAGTTACCGCTTTTGCTCAGCCCTTCTTATAGCGTTGCTAGTTGCAGGTGAAGTTGAAGTTGGTTCCATGTTGGAACATGGATATTATGTTGGGATATCACAATATCTCTTATTTAATTAATGCATATATATATTTTGGTAAAGGGTGGAAGGCTCGGCCTTATGCCTGGTGTTTTGTTCCACTCTTGCCGCCCTAGTTTTCCGTCATACCGGTATTATGTTCCTTGAGTTTGCGTTCCTTACGCTGTTGGGTGATTTATGGGACCCCCTTGACAGTTCGCCTTGAATAAAACTCCTCCAGCAAGGCCCAACTTTGGTTTTACCATTTGCCACCTAAGCCTTTTTCCCCGGTGTTGAGGATATAGACCTTAGAGTCACCCGCCAGGAGGGGCCGGGTTACTCATATGGTCGTTGCCAGAAGCCCGGAGCCAAGCTTGAAGACGATGGGCCAGAGATGGGCTTAAGACCCGGATATGGCTTAAGGCCCGTAGTTACAATCATTATTATGGTAGAACTTGTAGTGTAAGGCAAGTATAGTTGAGAGTCCGAGCCGGACACTCTTATGAGCCGGCCGGGACTATGAGGGCTGCTGGGCGTCAGCCTCCCTATATAAAGGGACGACCCGGCAGCGATTTAGGGACAAGAACAATCTCATCGAGAGCCGGGCATAGCAGTTTAGCTCCCTGGTGATCGTAACCCTAATCAATACCACCTCAAACTGGACGTAGGCTTTTACCTTCACCGTAAGGGGCCGAACCAGTATAAACCCTCGTGTTCCTTGTCCCGCATTAACCCCTTCAAGCTTCCTAGCTGCGATGGCTCCACGACTAAGTCCTAGCTCGAGGACATCTGCCGTGACAATTCCACGACAGTTGGCGCCCACCGTGGGGTTCGAACCCGGGTCTCCCCGGTGCGGGCATGCGTGGTCAACCACTGCGCTAGAGAGTCTGTTTGTGCTACAGAGGAGTTGAAGTTTTACAAAGACAATGTTGACCCAACAGATATGACCTCTCTGAAAAAGCCGACTACGGAGACTGAGCCGGCGATGAAATTTAAAGTCGGCTGATGAAACTAAGCTTGTTGATTTTGTTCCAGGAGATTCATCTCAGCAGTTTAGCATCAGTGCCAATCTGGATCCAAAATAGGAAAGCGCGCTCATCGAGTTCATCCGTGAGAATAGGGACATCTTCGCATGGAAACCTTCTGACATGCCAGGTGTACCTAGAGGACTCGCTGAGCATACTCTCAATGTTGATCTGAAATTTAAGCCGGTCAGACAGTTCCTTCGGCGGTTTAATGAAGAGAGGCGGAAAGCCATTGGTGAAGAAGTGGCCCGGCTCTTGGCGGCTGGGTTTATCGTTGAAGTCTTTCACCCAGAGTGGTTAGCTAACCCGGTGCTCGTACTCAAGAAGAACGGCACCTGGCGGATGTGTGTGGACTACACGGACTTGAACAAGGCGTGTCCGGCTGATCCTTTTGCCCTCCCCGGTATTGATCAAATCATTGATGCTACGGCAGGTTGTGCACGCTTAAGTTTCTTGGATGCTTATTCTGGTTATCATCAGATTAAGATGGCAGTTAAGGACCAGGAGAAGACGGTGTTCATCACTCCCTTTGGAGCCTTCTGCTATGTATCTATGCCATTTGGACTCAAGTGTGCACAGGCAACTTACCAGCGTTGTGTGCAGAACTGTCTTCATAAACAAATTGGGCGCAATGTTCACGCTTATGTGGACGATATTGTGGTTAAGTCCATAAAAGAGGAAACCCTGATAGATGATTTAAGGGAAACCTTTGATAATCTCCGGGTTTACAAGATGATGCTTAACCCGGCCAAGTGTGTCTTTGGTGTTCCTGCAGGCAAACTCTTGGGCTTCTTGGTTTCTAATAGAGGCATTGAGGCTAACCCGGAGAAGATCAAGGCTATCACCTCTCTGGCTAAGCCGGCGTGTATAAATGACGTTCAGCGTCTGGCGGGTCGCATCGCTGCTTTAAGCCGGTTTATAAGCCGTTTGGGTGAGAAGGCCATGCCCTTATATCAGTTGATGAAGAAAACTGATAACTTTGTCTAGAATGATGCAGCTAATACCGCCTTTGAGGATTTGAAGAAGCAGCTGGCAGAGCCTCCAGTCCTTGCTGCTCCGGTTGATAAGGAGCCCTTATTATTGTATGTGGCAGCAAACGCACGAGCCGTCAGTGTGGCTATTGTGGTGGAGCGCAAGGAGGAGGGTAAGGAGCATCCGGTTCAGCGGCCGGTTTATTATGTCAGCGAAGTGCTTATTGAGTCCAAGCAGCGGTACCCGCATTGGCAGAAGTTGGTATATGGTGTGTTCATGGCAAGCCGAAAACTTAAGCATTATTTTCAGGGTCATCCCATCACTGTGGTCAGTTCTGCCCCCCTTGGTGATATCATTCAAAACAGAGAGGCCACAGGGAGAATTGCTAAGTGGGCTATAGAACTTGGACCTCATGGTCTCAAATATGTGCCACGCACTGCTGTTAAATCTCAGGCCTTGGTGGATTTCATCAATGATTGGACAGAGTCACAAGTGCCTGAGCAAAAACCGGATAACACATATTGGACTATTCACTTCGATGGGTCCAGGCAGTTGGAGGGCTCGGGGGCTGGCGTTGTATTGGCTTCCCCTAAAGGTGACAAGTTCCATTATGTGCTACAGTTGATGTTTCCTTGCACTAACAATGCGGCTGAATACGAGGCCTTGCTCCACGGTCTTCGGATGGCTAAGGAGATGAGCTTGAGCCGGGTAAGGTGCTTCGGTGACTCAGACTTGGTGGCTCAACAAGTATCAGGCAAGTGGGACTCTAAGGATCCTCTCATGGCGGCTTATCGCCGTGAGGTTGATGCCATTGCTGGGCACTTTCAGGGCTACCAAGTAGAGCACATTGATCGCAGGAGGAACGAGGCGGCTGATGCTCTAAGCCGGCTAGGCTCTCAGCGAAAGCCGGTGCCGCCTAACACTTTCCTGGACGTCCTGTATAACCCTTCGGTCAAGTTGCCTACAGAGGAAGACTTGGCTGTCCCTGACCCGGAGGCACGACTGGTGGCGGCTCTTCATGTCATACCAGACTGGACAATGCCATATCTGGCTTATATGACCCGGGGCGAGTTGCCTGAGGATGAAACTTTGGCCAGGCAAATAACCCGGCGGGCTAAGTCAATGATCGTTATCGATGGCGAGTTGCATCATCGCAGTGTTACAGGGGCATTTCAGCGTTGTGTCTCCCCTGCGGAAGGTCAAGAGATCTTGCGTGAGATCCATGAAGGGGATTGTGGCCATCATGCCGGCTCAAAGTCCCTTGTGGCCAAGGCTTTCCGTCATGGTTTTTATTGGTTGACGGCTCATGCTGATGCAGAGGACTTGGTCAGTAAATGTGATGGTTGCCAGAGGTTTTCACGACGGGCTCACGTGCCGGCTCAGGAGTTGAGGATGATCCCAATCACTTGGCCCTTTGCGGTCTGGGGGCTTGATATGGTTGGACCTTTTAAAAGGTCCAAAGATAAGAAGACCCACCTCTTGGTGGCAGTTGACAAATTCACAAAGTGGGTGGAAGCTGAGCCAGTTAGCAAGTGTGATGCAGCCACGGCGGTTCAATTTATGAAAAAGGTGATCTTTCGCTTTGGTTTTCCACACAGCATTATAACTGACAATGGCACCAATCTCTCCAAAGGCGCCATGGAGGAGTTTTGTCAACGCGAGCATATCCGACTTGATGTTTCCTCAGTGGCTCATCCTCAATCCAATGGTCAAGCTGAGAGAGCTAATCAGGAGATTCTGAAGGGTATCAAACCCCGGCTTTTGGTCCCTCTGCAACGGACGCCGGGTTGTTGGGTGGAGGAGTTGCCCTCCGTCTTATGGAGCATCAACACTACTCCTAACAGATCTACAGGTTTCACGCCTTTCTTCATGGTTTATGGAGCAGAAGCAGTCCTCCCCAGTGACATCCGTCACGACTCGCCTCGCGTGGCGGCTTATGTTGAGACGGACAATGAACAGGCGTGCCAAGATACTCTTGACTTGTTGGACGAACAGCGTGATGTGGCCGCAGCCCGTTCAGCGATTTACCAACAAGACCTGCGCCGTTATCATAGCCGCCGGGTCAAATCCCGGGTCTTCCAGGAAGGCGACCTTGTGCTCCGGCTCATCCAGGATCAAACAGATGCACACAAGTTATCCCCACCTTGGGAAGGGCCCTTTGTGGTCAGCAAGAACTTGCACAACGGGTCATATTACCTCATTGACATTCGGGAGCACAAAGATTCACGTAAGTCGGAGGAAGAGACCCGTCGGCCGTGGAACATAGCTCAGCTTCGGCCTTACTACACTTGAGCCACCGGCTCTCGTGGTGTATATATTTCTCTCAGCCATGTATATATTATGATAAGCAATAAAGCAGGACCTCTGTCCTTTTTTCTCCTCCAAATATGCACGTGTTGTTTTTATTACAAGATTACATGATGACTTAAAGGAGGATCCGGCTTATGATCGTATTCGAATCTAGCCGTAAGCAGTAAAGTCACTTGGGGGCTTCCTGTTCAAACATGGGTCGTATTCGAACCAAAGAGAACATAGCTGTCGATACCCATTTGATTGGCAAAGTGCCGAGCTCATTGGGAGGTTACCTTTGGTCATATTTGAATCATAGTTTAACCCCTCTGAGAACCGACGTGGATCGTATTCGAATCAGCGTCGTTAAACAATTCTAAAAATCACTTGGGGGCTTCCTGTTCAAACATGGGTCGTATTCGAACCAAAGAGAACATAGCTGTCGGTACCCTCTTGATTGGCATCGCCACACCCACTGGGGGCTATATGATCGTATCCGAATCTTGGCTTAACCCCTTTGGGCCGGGTCTCTGGTCGTATTCGAACCGGAAGCCCCTAAGTTCTTCTGCTTTATCACAAGTTTACTCTGATTATGTCAAGGTGTGCACAGCCGGGTCTCACTTTGCCGGCTTAACTTTGGTTTACAGTGTTAGTTGAACATCATGGGTGTCATCAAGGCAAGTAAATCGGAGTTAAGGCACCAACCTTGTTACCCGGGTTATCTAAACCGGAAGTATGCTTACAGGCCGATAAGTGTGTTATTACGGCTGTATTCAGGATACTATTGAAGACAAGTCCTTTTTGATTCATATTCCGGGTTATCTAAAATTTATGATTCTCAGGACGGTAAGACGCCCCGAGACTTATGATTTGCCTTTCTATATTTGAGGTTAAGAAAAACAAAGGATTGATTATGACCCGGAGAAGTATCGAAGAGACAACTTCAAAAGACTTTCGCATTCAATACGTGCACGATGGCACGGCAGAGATGAACTGTTGCACCTACTCTATTACAAAATTCATCAAGTCTAAAAAGGGTGGAACATTGTTTGCTAAACCGCCAGCCGAGTTATGATGCCCGCTGAGTTGAAGTCTCCGGCTCATTCCTATCCTCTCCTCCGGCTGATCCCAAGACCTGGAAGGTTGATGACTTCCAGTCGATGCCGCTGAGAGCTTCGAATTGGGCTTCCTCATCAATTAACCTGGCCGGGTCAATCTCCGGGGCGAAGGTGTGCTGACGAGCCGGCGGGATCAAGTTGAGAGCTTCATAGCGAGGGGTTGGAATCCTCTGATTCTCCGCATCATAACCCGGCTGGTACTTGGTCAGATCGGTGTCGTTCCCGATAAGGGTGGCCACCGGGCGTACGGCCTTCACGCAAGCTGCGAAGTCCTTCTGATCGAAAGCTGAGCCGTCTTCCTTCAGGCTTGGATAGCCAAGGGCGATGTCCGCCGGGTCTAACTCCGGCAGGAATGCCTTGGCCCGGCTCAGCGCAGCGATCGCTCCGGCTCTCGCAGAGGCCCGCCGCAGCTCTTGGATCCGCTGAGGTAGAACGGCGAGCCGGCGCAGGACTTCGGCCAGGTGAGTCGGCACCTCGTTGGATAGGGCCACCACAGCTAAGGCACGCTGTGACCCGGTGTAGAGCTGCTCCACCAGGGTATACACGGCCTTTAGCTTGGTGACCACGCTCTGGTTGAGGTTGGCACTTCTGGGACCTGTTTAACAGCATCAGATAAGCCGGCGGCAAAGGATGAGTCATGAGGTATAAACATTCTAAGCTTGATGAAAGCCGGTGAGGCGACTTACCGAAGATGGCGGCCACCATTTGGGAAACCTGGCGCTTTAGGCCGGAGAGCTCGGTGGTCTTCTCAGAGAGAGCCTTCTCCGCCTGTTCCGCCCGGGTCACCAGTGCGGCCTTCTCTTCGGCCCAGGCTTTTCGCTCAGCATCAAACTCGGTCTTCAACTTTTCTTGAGTGGCGATGCTGGATACAAACTTGGCGTTTGCCTTCCGGGTCTCCATCTCCTGCATCTTCAGCCGGGTCTTGAGATCCGCAAGGTCCGCCTCTAGCTTCTTGCCAACAGCCTGCATATATTTCCGGGTTATTAACAGTTACTATATAAGTCCCAAGCGTTTTCCAAGCAAAGACACTTGGCACTTGGGGGCTAATGCATATTGAACGTATCTATCTACATACTGCCGGCTCAATTGAGTAAGCCGGAACCTAAGTCTACAACATATTCAATCATAAGTCGTCGACTTGGGGGCTAGCATGGCAAAGGTAACTATGCAGTAAGTAAGAAGACAGCAGAAGGATACCTCAGATTTTTGTTGGATCTGGTTTACCATGGCGACCTCCGCGTCCCGGCTCTTGTGCACCTGGCTGATGTAGCCAGAGACGAGCTCTCCAATGCTCAAGTTGGTGTAGTCGGAGAGGTCCAGGTTCACCCGGTGGGGCTGCAGCAACTCCCCCTTAGCGGAGCACTTGGCCAGCACGGTCGGTCTCCCCGGCTCAACAAACTCCGTCCGGGTGATTACCACGTCCGGGTCGTCTGCTGGTGGAGCTGAGCCGGAGGCCTCCGGGTTAACTGAAGTTTCTGTAGTGGCCTTGGTAGTTGGGGCAGTGGCCTCAGGTGCCGTGTCCTTTGGAGTGGTGGCCTCGGGGGCGGAGGCAGCTGGCGGTTCTTGAGCCGTCACCTCCGGTTCAGGTAAATCCGGCACTCCGGCTGACCTGGTCTTCTTCGCTCTCTTGGTGAGCTTTGCCTGGGCGCTGAAAGGACAGAAACATTCAGCACAAAGAAAGTAAGTACAGACAAATATAATATGAGATGGTTGTCATTACCCGGGCGCGGTCTTGAAAGTCGGAAGACTCGACTGCATAGAGTCGCCCGAAGAAGGGGAGGTCTCCTGATAATTGGAGTCAGAAGAATTGAGTGGCTGACGGATAACACCCGCCAACGGATGAAAAGGGTACAAGTGGGAAAAAACCTCAGTTCGGCGCTTCCTTGTTGCGTCGGGTAACCCGGCGGAGAGGTCGGTGTCCTTGTTGGTCCGGGTGTGACGCCGGCTTTCATGAACCTGTCGCTTCAAAATAAATTGAGGGTCTTGGTAAGCTAAAGGATGTGAAAAGCTTACTTTCCGGGTTACCCTTCGGACTTTCAGCTGTGGCAAGGGCTCCGAGTCGGAGGAAAGTGACATTACCTCTTCAACCACCGGGTTACTGGCGCCGGTGTCATCCTGTCAATGACCAAGTGTTGATAAGGCGGACAGCAACAAACAGCAAATACAGCAAGAACTTAAAGGTTTAGGGGTTACCTCTGACTCAGAGCTGTCGCTTAATTGCATCAGCTCCGAAGCAGTAGGCCTGCTTCCTTTTTTACGAGGGGCGGCTTTCTTTGCCTTCCTGGCCTTCTTGGCCGCCTCATGGTCATATTTGACCCGCCAGAACTTATCATCAGCCTGAAAAATATAATGATGAATTCTCAAAACGGTTCAGATGCAGGTTATATGCAGAAGAAGATAAAAAATTAAAGTCAGCGGCTTACCGCTGGGGCTGGGTTGGTCTTGCAGAAGGGGGCGAACCCGGTCCTTCCGCAGTCTGCCAGGCTCTCGTTTAAAAGAGCCTTGGTCATCTCCTCTGCAACGTCTTCTGGAAGATCATTGCGGCTGTGTCTCTGAGGGTCATCCTTTCGTCCGGTGTACTCACACATTAAGCCGGGGCGGCGGCTCAATGGGATCACCCGCCATGAGATCCAGACCCGGACCAGGTCGATTCCGTTCAGACCATTGCCCAGGAGAGCCTTGATCTTGTTGATAGTTGGGAGCAGAGGCTGGCGCTCCGCTTGAGTCAGCTTGTCCGACAGTGGGTGAGTCGGCTCCAGACGTGTTGGGCGAAAGCCGGGCAGCGGGCTTTCATCAGCCGGGGATGTATCTTGGCAGTAGAACCAAGTCATGTTCCAGTCCTTTGGGTGGCTCGGTGGCTCTGCGTAAGGGAAAAGGCAGTCCCTACGCCGCTGGATGGAGATACCACCTAACTCCAGACTTGGCCCATTGGCACACTCATTCTGACGGTTTAAGTAAAACAGCTCTCTAAAGAGCAGCAGACTAGGCTCTTCTCCAAGGTAAACCTCGCAGAAGACTTGGAAATTGCAGATATTGGACACTGAGTTGGGTCCTATATCTTGAGGCCGCAAGTCGAAGAAGTTGAGCACGTCCCTAAAAAACTTTGAGCCGGGCGGTGCGAAGCCCCGGCTCATGTGATCCGCAAAAATCACTACCTCCCCATCCTTTGGCTGTGGCCTTTCTTCTGACGGGTCAGGGGCACGGTAGGACATGATGTCTTTCTTGGGCAGATATCCTGACTTAACAAAATCAGCTAGGGTCTCGTTGGTCACGTTGGACCTCATCCAGTTGCAGGTAATGGGAGCTTTGGGAGGCATGGTGAAAGTCGGCAGTCTATGACAGAAAGGAAAAAATGTCCGGGTTAATTATAAGCCGGAGATCTACAGTTCAAAACTAAGGTGGCGGCTTATGAAGGGGACTAATGGTATATACTCAAGTACAGTGGGTTATTTAAGCCGCAGGGACATTCAGAATAAATTGATTATCTACGGCCTTATCACAGTTAAGCCGGAGGATTCTACGAAGCATGGTTTCCTTTAAGCCGGAAGATTCTATGTCACGTGGTTTCTTTAAACCGGAATTGTAAGCCGCCAAGATTCAATGGTTGCAGTTTTTACTAAGTGTGGTAAAACAGGTTTCACATATTGCAGTAACTTTTTTGGATCAAAATGGTCGGGCAAAAGAAAAAATTTCTAGCCCTAGAAACAGAAGTGAGGGAGTTCTTGGGCTCGAACAAAGTTCTTATGCAGTACAAGGAAGGCTACTTGCGTGTGAAATGGATCTTAAACAACTACCGCACTAGTTCTATGCAGGTCTAAGATCAAGCAGGGGCAGTAACTATGAGAACTACCGAAGCTTGCGGGCAATGGTGACGAACACGAAGAACGTGGATGAACCCTACTGCAGATCTGCTCTACGGGGTAGTGAGGACTTACCGGAGCTGAAAAGGTGCGGGGGTCGCCGCCGTTTGTCTGGTCCGAGTCAGGGTGATGCAGCGGCCAAGGTTGACGAAGACCGGAGGCGAGACGACGGCGGCGGAGTGCGAGCTCAGGCAGAGAGGCAGCGGCGCGAGGAGGAAGAAGAGTGGCAGAGAAGCCCGTCGGGCCGGCCTATTTATAAGGCGAGCTCATAAAGCGGGCGCGAGAATCAAGGAGACCGTGGCGTGGTTATCTCCCCCCCACGACGCCTCGATTTTCGGGATGACAGTAAAGGCAAAGATCCGTTGCGGATCTGGTGGAGTAAAAAACGGGCTTAATGGAAGATGACGTCACGGCGGATTATCCGGAGTCCAGAGCATGACGTCACGCCGGGTTATGGCCTTCACACGAATGGTAAGCCGGAGATTTTTTCTGTCGAAAGGATTGAAGATTGACATGAGCCGGCTCAAATCAATCTGGGGCCTAATGTTGAGGATATAGACCTTAGAGTCACCCGCCAGGAGGGGCCGGGTTACTCATATGGTCGTTGCCAGAAGCCCGGAGCCAAGCTTGAAGACGATGGGCCAGAGATGGGCTTAAGACCCGGATATGGCTTAAGGCCCGTAGTTACAATCATTATTATGGTAGAACTTGTAGTGTAAGGCAAGTATAGTTGAGAGTCCGAGCCGGACACTTATGAGCCGGCCGGGACTCTGAGGGCTGCTGGGCGTCAGCCTCCCTATATAAAGGGACGACCCGGCAGCGATTTAGGGACAAGAACAATCTCATCGAGAGCCGGGCATAGCAGTTTAGCTCCCTGGTGATCGTAACCCTAATCAATACCACCTCAAACTGGACGTAGGCTTTTACCTTCACCCTAAGGGGCCGAACCAGTATAAACCCTCGTGTTCCTTGTCCCACATTAACCCCTTCAAGCTTCCTAGCTGCGATGGCTCCACGACTAAGTCCTAGCTCGAGGACATCTGCCGTGACAATTCCACGACAGTTGGCGCCCACCGTGGGGTTCGAACCCGGGTCTCCCCGGTGCGGGCATGCGTGGTCAACCACTGCGCTAGAGAGTCTGTTTGTGCTACAGAGGAGTTGAAGTTTTACAAAGACAATGTTGACCCAACAGATATGACCTCTCTGAAAAAGCCGACTACGGAGACTGAGCCGGCGATGAAATTTAAAGTCGGCTGATGAAACTAAGCTTGTTGATTTTGTTCCAGGAGATTCACCTCAGCAGTTTAGCATCAGTGCCAATCTGGATCCAAAATAGGAAAGCGCGCTCATCGAGTTCATCCGTGAGAATAGGGACATCTTCGCATGGAAACCTTCTGACATGCCAGGTGTACCTAGAGAACTCGCTGAGCATACTCTCAATGTTGATCCAAAATTTAAGCCGGTCAGACAGTTCCTTCGGCGGTTTAATGAAGAGAGGCGGAAAGCCATTGGTGAAGAAGTGGCCCGGCCCTTTGCGGCCGGGTTTATCGTTGAAGTCTTTCACCCAGAGTGGTTAGCTGACCCGGTGCTCGTACTCAAGAAGAACGGCACCTGGCGGATGTGTGTGGACTACACAGTCCAAACCCTAACCCTCGTCCCTCTCCGCCGCCGGACAG
>NC_057799.1:255761388-255772106 GCF_018294505.1 Triticum aestivum | reverse complement strand
GCGCCGGCCGCCCCGCCGCCGCCCGGCGCCACCTCCTCCGCCGCCGCGCCTCGGCCCCTCCTCCGGCCGCCTCCTCGTCGCCCCTCCTCGTCTCCGCTGCCGCTCCGGCGAGCCGCCGCTCGAGCCCGAGCTCTCTCCTCGATCGGATCTGGACGAGACACTGTAGCGGTTGACTTTCTCCCGATCCCTTTTTTTCCTGTCTTTTTCTGTTGCGATATGTGACCATGTTCATCAGTGCATAACTCCTTGCATGTAGTTCTGTTTCGCGCGTGTAATATGTCAAATTGTTCGCCTCGGGATGCTCTTCATTTTGTTCAATTGCACCATGTTCATCAGAGGTCATCTTGATGCCCAAATCTCTGTTCGAAGAGGGCTAGTTGCTGTTATCTGCTGGTTCTTAGCAGAACTTGGAGATTTGTCATTTTTGTATCTTTTATTCTGTGCATCTTATGGGCATGAGCTCTACATGTGTTTCGTTGTATGCCATGCCATATTTCCAAGGGTGTATGCCATGTATTTTTGTGAGATCTGTGGTGACTAGCACAAGCATGCAAAGTAGGCTCTGTAATGTTTCTGATTTCAGGGACAGTGAATTCTCTAAGTCTTGTCTTCTGTTATTTTGTTGCCATGTAAACTTGATGCTACAGAGAGATCCATGCATATTTTGGTGATATTCAGTAAGGATGTTTTGTAGCTATAGTTGTAGTTGATCCATTCTTGCCCTTGTTTGAAATTATGGAGTGCCATAGCATGACTCAATCTTGCTCTACTTTTGCTATAAAATATTTCTGGCAGATTTTTAACATGATAAGCAATTTTGCCAAGCTTATTGTAGTTGATCCATACATGCTATGCTTTTGTTCTTGCCATGGATAGCTTCATAAACATGCCATCGTGCTATAGGTATGCTTGTTTTGTCATGCATTGCTTTGTGGTGAGTGCATAAAGCTCACAAAGAGGCCTACATATTATTGTTTCTGCCATGCTCTGTTTTCTGCCGTCTGAAACCTGATAACGAAACTTGCTATATTTACATGCTTGCTATCATATCTTCTGGTCCTGTTTGGCTTATGGTCAGTAAGGGACTTTTGTCATATGCATTTAGTAGAATACTTCCATGCTTTGTTTCGCCATGTTAAGTTCCTGTAGCATGTTGATTTCGTGCTCTGAACATTGCTACCTGATGCTGTTTTCTGCCATGTCCAGTAATTTCAGTGTGTGAATTTGTTATCTTTTGCACTTTTGCCATGCTTGTTTGAGCTTCTTATGTTGTAAACTAGCCATAGCTCAGTGTTCATCTTTTGTCAAGCATCTCCTGTAGATCACTGTCATATGCTTTGTTGCTATGTTGGAGTGCTGTAGTATTGTTACTTGTTGCATTTTAAGTGCTCTCTTGCTGTTAATCACAGATTCGTCTCATTCTTGTTTTGCTTGCCATTTGCAAACCGTGCATCCGTTTCCGGTGATCTTTATATCGATTTCGACCGAAATCATCTCATCTTTCTAGTGGAATGCTTGGTTGGCCAAGTTACTGGCTTGTTCATCATTTTCCTTCTGGAGCACGCATATGCATCGCATATCATTTCTTGCATATCATACATGTTCTGCATCATGTTGCTTGTGCATTTCTCGTGGTTGATTGTGGTTCCGTTTTTGTGTGTTCTTGTCTTGGGTAGAGCCGGGAGACGAGTTCGTGAACGAGGAACCTGTTGAGTACGCTTACGAGGATCAAGCTTTCGACAACTCTGAGAACCTTGCAGGCAAGATGACCACCCTCGAAATCACTTCTATCTTTGCTTTGCTAGTTGTTCGCTCTATTGCCATGCTGCGCTACCTATCACTTGCTATATCATGTCTCCCATATTGCCATGTCAGCCTCTAACCATCTTTTCCTAGCAAACCGTTGTTTGGCTAAGTTACCGCTTTTGCTCAGCCCTTCTTATAGTGTTGCTAGTTGCAGGTGAAGTTGAAGTTTGTTCCATGTCGAAACATGGATATGTTGGGATATCACAATATCTCTTATTTAATTAATGCATCTATATATATTTGGTAAAGGGTGGAAGGTTCGGCCTTATGCCTGGTGTTTTGTTCCACTCTTGCCGCCCTAGTTTTTGATATACCGGGATTATGTTCCTTGAGTTTGCGTTCCTTACGCGGTCGGGTGATTTATGGGACCCCCTTGACAGTTTGCCTTGAATAAAACTCCTCCAGCAAGGCCCAACTTTGGTTTTACCATTTGCCGCCTAAGCCTTTTTCCCCGGGTTTTCGCGAGCCCGAGGGTCATCTTATTTTAACCCCCGGGCCAGTGCTCCTTCGAGTGTTGGTCCGAACTGAGTAGACTGCAGGGCCCCCTCCTGGAAACTCGAGGTCTGGTTTTACTCGTAGGATGTCTCATCCGGTGTGCCCTGAGAACGAGATATGTGCAGCTCCTATCGGGATTTGTCGGCGCATCGGGCGGCTTTGCTGGTCTTGTTTTACCATTGTCGAAATGTCTTGTAAACCGGGATTCCGAGACTGATCGGGTCTTTCCGGGAGAAGGTTTATCCTTCGTTGACCGTGAGAGCTTATGATGGGCTAAGTTGGGACACCCCTGCAGGGTATTATCTTTCGAAAGCCGTGCCCGCGGTTATGAGGCAGATGGGAATTTGTTAATGTCCGGTTGTAGAGAACTTGTCACTTGACCCAATTAAAATACATCAACTGCGTGTGTAGCCGTGATGGTCTCTTCTCGGCGGAGTCCGGGAAGTGAACACGGTCTGTGTTATGTATGACGTAAGTAGGAGTTCAGGATCACTTCTTGGTCATTGCTAGATGACGACCGTTCCGTTGCTTCTCTTCTCGCTCTCTCTTGCTTATGTTAGCCACCCTATATGCTTTTGCCGCTACAGCTCCACCTCACTACACCTTCCTTTCCTATAAGCTTAAATAGTCTTGATCTCGCGGGTGTGAGATTTCTGAGTCCTCATGACTCACAGATTCTACCAAAACAGTTGCAGGTGCTGACGATGCCAGTGCAGATGATGGGGTCGATCTCAAGTGGGAGTTCGACGAGGAATGTGGTCGTTACTATGTGTCTTTTCCTGATGATCAGTAGTGGAGCCCAGTTGGGACGATCGGGGATCTAGCATTTGGGGTTGTCTTATTTTCATCTGGATTTTGACCGTAGTCGGTCTATATGTTTGTATTTTGGATGATGTATGAATTATATTTATGTATTGTGTGAAGTGGCGATTGTAAGCCAACTCTTTATCCCATTCTTGTTCATTACATGGGATTGTGTGAAGATGACCCTTCTTGCGACAAAACCACTATGCGGTTATGCCTCTAAGTCGTGCCTCGACACGTGGGGGATATAGCCGCATCGTGGGCGTTACAACCGTGCGGGACCGTCCCTTGGCAACTTGGGTTATGTTGGTACCTGTACGCTTCGCTTATCTGGTGTGCCCTAAGAACAAGATATGTGCAGCTCCTATCGGGATTTGTCGGCACATTCGGGCGGCTTTGCTGGTCTTGTTTTACCATTGTCGAAATGTCTTGTAAACCGGGATTCCGAGACTGATCGGGTCTTCCTGGGAGAAGGTTTATCCTTCGTTGACCGTGAGAGCTTATGATGGGCTAAGTTGGGACACCCCTGCAGGGTAATATCTTTCGAAAGCCGTGCCCGCGGTTATGAGGCAGATGGGAATTTGTTAATGTCCGGTTGTAGAGAACTTGTCACTTGACTTAATTAAAATACATCAACCATGTGTGTAGCCGTGATGGTCTCTTCTCGGCGGAGTCCGGGAAGTGAACACGGTTTGGGTTATGAATGACGTAAGTAGGAGTTCAGGATCACTTCTTGGTCATTACTAGATGACGACCGTTCCGTTGCTTCTCTTCTCGCTCTCGTTTGCGTATGTTAGCCACCATATATGCTTAGTGCCTGCTGCAGCTCCACCTCATTACACCATCCTTTCCTATAAGCTTAAATAGTCTTGATCTCGCGGGTGTGAGATTGCTGAGTCCTCGTGACTCACAGATTCTACCAAAACAGTTGCAGGGGCCGACGATGCCAGTGCAGATGATGGGATCGACCTCAAGTGGGAGTTCGATGAGGAACGTGGTCGTTACTATGTGTCTTTTCCTGATGATCAGTAGTGGAGCCCAGTTGGGACGATTGGGGATCTAGCATTTGGGGTTATCTTATTTTCATTTGGATCTTGACCGTAGTCGGTCTATGTGTGTATTTTGGATGATGTACGGATTTTTTATGTATTGTGTGAAGTGGCGATTCTAAGCCAACTCTTTATCCCGTTCTTGTTCATTACATGGGATTGTGTGAAGATGACCCTTCTTGCGACAAAACCACAATGCGGTTATGCCTCTAAGTCATGCCTCGACACGTGGGAGATATAGCCGCATCGTGGGCGTTACAAGTTGGTAATCAGAGCCATCCCCGACTTAGGAGCCCCCTGCTTGATCGAATCGCTGGCGTTGTTGAGTCTAGAACAAAAATGTTTTGAGTCTTAGGATTATATATATCGGAGAGTAGGATTCTTTTTACTCCTCAGTCCCTTTGTCGCTCTGGTGAGGTCTCCTGACGTAGAAGTTTTGACTATTCTCTCCTCAAATTTCACTAATTTTTTTTTAGGATCACGCGGGTATGTTAGGATCGTTCCGATGGTTTTGTGACGAGAACATTGTTCTTGGTGCCTCCTGACATTTAGGGGTTGTGGCAGTGTCCCGGGGAGTTGAGCTCCGAGGTGTTGTCGTCACAATTTTATCATTGCAGTTCTGGAATACCTGAGTTTCGCCGACATCGAAAATCTCTTTTATGCAGTTGTTGGTGAGATCACCTCGACGCCACCCAGTACTGGGGCGGGAGTTTGGGAGTATTGCCATAATTCGTATAACGGATGCTTTTCGAAGGTTGAGGTAAATGATTTCCGAAGGTTTCTTGGTTATGTGTTGAAGGATGGATACAGCTGGATCTAGGTATTGTTAGTTTGGGTGATATATTTTGTGTCCCCTGTATCCCCAACACCTGATTGCATAACCAGAAAGTTTCGGGAGTTTATAAGTGGGAATTCAAGTAGCTCTTAGGATATCTTTCCGACAGATGCATGATATGAGATTGGGGTTCGACGTCTAGTGGTCCGCCTTTCCACGGTTGGTTTTACAGTGGTCTCGTAGTGCCTTAAAGAGTCCTTGGCTATGCCGACTCGGGGACGCTTCGTATGTCATGTGGACTGCCTTGTACATGATGGTGCTGTACGATCGAGCCCCACCACGAAAACTTCGGACGAAATATGTACCATATGTTTGTTCCGGCTTATTCTGCAAGCCAATACGTTGTTTTGTTTTGTATTGTGGCATTCGAGTTGCTTCGAAATCAAATGTTGATTCCATACCTTTTTCTAAGTGGCTTCTCAACTTATGGAAGTGTGATGATTTACTATGGAATTCATTCGTTCATCTTCGTTCGAATGTTTATTGTGAAGACTATATGTTGCAATTTCTATCCGTTGATTCTACGTGTCTATTTGTCTATCAAGATGCTAACGGATGTCACCCTCTTCAGGATGGCTCCGCCAACGCATCAGAATCCGGATCGCAATGAAGGGAGTCAGGCGAACCCTCCGCCACCACCTCCGCCTCCGGAGGCATGGCAAGCTATCATGGCAGCCACCAACGCCAATGCTCAGATGATTCTGCAACTCTTGCAAGAACGCACCCAAGGGCAAGGCAATCAAGGAAATCAAGGTCAAGGCAACAATCAGTCTCACTTTGCTACCCTCAACCAGTTTCTTGCAAATCAGCCCAAGTCTTTCAGCTACTATGCCGAGGCCACGGATGCCGATGATTGGCTCGTGGACATCAACAAGCATTTTGAATGTAGCAATGTCAGGCCTGAGGATTATGTCAAGTTCGCTTCTTTTCAGCTCAAGGACCAAGCTGCTGATTGGTTTCAACAATACAAAGATTCCAGAGGAGGTCGTGTGATCACTTGGACTGACTTCTGTCGGGACTTCAAAGCGCACCACATTCCACAAAGTGTTGTTGAGAGCAAGCGTGAGGAGTTCCGTAATCTCAAGCAAGGCAACATGTCTGTGTATCAATTCAACATCCAGTTTCAGAAACTTGCTCGCTTCGCTAAACAAGACATTCCTGATGAAAAGAGCATGATCTATCACTTCAGAGGTGGCCTTAAAGAGGATCTGCAGTTAGCTCTTGTTCTTGTTGAGCCTACTCAGTTTGATCAATTCTATAACATGGCACTGAAGCAAGAGGCTGCTCAGCTCAAGTGTGAGGCTTCTAAGAAGAGAGTCAGGGACGCAGTTCAGTCTTCTTCTTCCTCACTTGTGGCAGCTAAGCAACAGAAGTTCTGGTTACCTCCTCCTCCTCCGTTTCGCCAGCCTTACTAGCAGAAGAACAAAGGTGGCCATGGTTCTTCCAACTCTTCCAACTCTGGATATCAGAACAAGTCTCAGAATCAAGCTCCAAAGTCCAATGCTCCTTATCATCGTCCACTCTCAGAGGTGACTTGCAACAAGTGTCAGCAGAAAGGTCACTATGCTAACAAGTGCTTCAACCAAAGGCATCTTCCGCCTCCTCCTCCTGTCAGATCTTCCAGCAATGCAGTGGTCAAGCATAATCCAAAGTCTGCAAAGGTGAACATGATGAATGCTGCTCAAGCGGAGGAATCTACTGATGTGATAATGGGTAATCTTCCAGTTAATGATATTCCTGCAAAAGTCTTATTTGATACTGGTGCATCGCTTTGTTTCATGTCGAGATCGTTCTTTCCAAAGAATGATTTTACTTGGTCTTATCTGGATAAACCATTGGGTGTTGTTTCTCCGGGGAAGTCAATGAGAGCCAACTCGATAGTTCCGGATGTTTCCATCAAGATGGGAAACTATAAATTTCTGTCTTCTCCAGTTGTTCTTGGCGACTCGGATATTGATCTAATTTTCGGGATGGACTGGCTTTCCAAGCACAAGGCTCAACTTGATTGTGCTGCCAGGGAAATTCAATTGACACACTCTTCTGAGGATGTTATCGTTTATGCCGCTCGTGATGAAACCATTCGGTTATTTTCTCTCAATGAGAAGGGAGAATTGAATGCCATCTCTCAGATTCCAGTCGTTTGTGAGTACCAAGATGTCTTTCCAGAAGAGCTTCCGGGTATGCCTCCTCACCGGCCAGTTGAGTTCGTTATCGATCTTGAGCCAGGCACTGAACCCGTTTGCAAGCGTCCATACAAGCTTGGACCCAAGGAGCTGAAGGAATTGAAGAAACAGCTCGATGAACAAGAGCGTCTGGGTTTGATCAGACCGAGTTCATCTCCATGGGGTTGTGGTGTTCTTTTTGTCCAGAAGAAGGATGGCACGGACCGACTTTGTGTCGACTACCGTCCATTGAACAAGAAGACAATCAAGAACAAGTATCCACTTCCCAACATCAATGAGCTATTCGAGCAACTCAAAGGTGCTAAAGTATTCTCCAAGCTTGACCTTCGTATGGGTTATCATCAGATTCGCATTCGTGAAGAAGATATTCCCAAGACAGCAGTCAGAACAAGCTTTGGTTCTTATGAATATACTGTCATGTCTTTCGGTCTTGTCAATGCTCCTCCAACATTCTCTCGGATGATGAACTTCATCTTCAACCCCTATACCAATGAATTCGTCCTGGTGTATCTCGATGATATATTGGTCTTCTCCAAGAATAAGAAGGATCATGCCAAACATTTGCGATTGGTGCTCGACAAGCTCAGACAGTACAAATTCTATGCGAAGTTTTCAAAATGTGAGTTTTGGCTTGATGAAGTTCTTTACCTTGGTCACATCATCTCTGCCAAGGGCATCGCTGTTAACCCCAAGAAGGTGTCCGCAATTGTGAATTGGGAACCTCCTCAGAATGTCAAGCAGCTCCGCATTTTTCTTGGTCTTGCAAGCTATTGCCGAAGATTCGTTGAGAATTTCTCTAAGATTGCGAAGCCTCTTTCCAACCTCCTCCAGAAGCATGTGAAGTATGTCTGGTCTCCTGAGTGTGACATTGCTTTCAACACTCTCAAAGAGAAACTAGTCACAACTCCTGTCTTAACTCCTCCTGACGAATCCAAGCCATTTGAAGTTTTCTGTGATGCTTCTCGCCAAGGTCTCGGTGCTGTGTTAATGCAAGAGAAGAAAGTTGTGGCCTATACCTCTCGGCAGTTAAAGCCCAACGAACAGAACTACCCCACTCACGATCTTGAGTTGGCGGCAGTTGTCCATGCATTAATAACGTGGAGACATCTCTTGTTGGGAAGAAAAGTGGACATTTTCACCTATCACAAGAGTCTCAAGTACATCTTCACTCAGCCCAACCTCAACCTCAGGCAGACTCGATGGGTCGAAATGATTCAAGAGTACAATCCGAGTATTGAATATACTCCAGGCAAAGCCAACGTCATTGCAGATGCTTTAAGCAGGAAGGCTTATTGCAACAGCTTAATTCTCAAGCCATTCCAACTGGATCTTTGTGAAGCTTTCCGCAAGCTGAATCTTCAAGTTGTTCCTCAAGGCTTTCTTGCCAACCTCATAGTCTCTCCTACTTTGGAAGATCAAATTCGTGAGGCACAACTCCTGGATACCATGGTGAAGAAGGTGAAACGTGGTATCGACAAGGGTCTTTCCAAATACAAGTGCTACCGCATTGATGACAGAGACACTTCACTCTTCGAGGACCGGATTGTGGTTCCTAAAGGTGATCTAAGGAAAGTCATAATGAACGAGGCGCACAATTCTCTTCTGTCCATTCATCCTGGAAGTACGAAGATGTACCATGACCTCAAGCAGTCGTATTGGTGGACTCGAATGAAGCGATAAATCACCCAATTCGTGAATGAATGTGATGTCTGTCGAAGAGTGAAAGCAGAACACCAACGACCAGCTGGTCTCCTTCAACCTCTTGCTATCCCAGAATGGAAGTTTGATCATATCGAAATGGACTTCGTGACTGGTTTTCCAAACTCCAAGCGCAGAAATGATGCTATCTTCGTTGTCATCGACAAGCTTTCTAAAGTGGCTCATTTCCTCCAATTAAAGAATCCATCACAGTAGCTCAGTTGGCAGAGATATACACCTCCAGGATTGTCTCTTTGCACGGCATTCCACAATTGATTTCTTCAGATCGTGGAAGCATCTTCACCTCTGAGTTCCGGGACTCCTTCCAGAAGGCCATGGGCACCAACATTCTCTTCAGCACAGCTTTCCATCCTCAAACTAGTGGCCAAGTCGAGCGAGTCAATCAAATTCTTGAAGATATGCTCAGGGCTTGTGTCATTTCCTTTGGCATGAAATGGGAAGATTGTCTTCCATATGCCGAATTCTCCTACAACAAAAGCTTCCAAGCGAGTTCGGGCAAGGCCCCATTCAAGATTCTCTATGGCAGAAAGTGCCGTACTCCTCTCAATTGGTCAGAGACTGGTGAACGCCAACTTCTTGGCAATGACTTAATCACAGAGGCTAAAGAAATATGTAAAGTCATCCGTGATAATCTCAAAGCCGCGCAATCACGCCAGAAGAGTTACTATGATAGTAAGCACCGTGATGTGGCTTTCGAGATCGGAGACCATGTCTACCTCCGCGTCTCTCCAATGAAAGGCACTCGTCGCTTTGGTATCAAAGGGAAGCTTGCCCCTAGATACGTGGGTCCTTTCAAGATCGTTGGCAAAAGAGGCGACCTCGCCTATCAACTTGAGCTTCCTTCCAACTTCGCGAACGTGCACGATGTGTTCCACGTGTCACAGCTCCGCAAGTGGTTCAAGACGCCTGAGCGCACTATCAACTTCGAAGAGATTGACCTCCAAGAAGATCTGTCTTATCATGAGCACCCCGTTGCTATTCTTGAGGAAACTGGGCGCAAGACTCGCAACAAGTCAATCAAATTCCTGAAAGTGAAGTGGTCGCACCATTCCGACTGAGAAGCCACCTGGGAACGCGAGGACCACCTCCATTCCGAATATCCGGAGTTCTTTCAGTCCTAGATCTCGGGACGAGATCCTTTCGTAGTGGTGGAGTGTTGTAACACCCCGGATGTAACTTTCCATATTTGTAACTCCAACTCTTGCCATTTCCGGCTATGTCTTATGATATTCCCTCCGTGGTCGGGTTTTGTCTTTCGTTTTGCATTTTGTTCATGTCATGCATATCATATCATGTCATCATGTGCATTGCATTTGCATACGTGTTCGTCTCAGGCATCCGAGCATTTTCCCCATTGTCCGTTTTGCAATCCGGCACTCCCACCTCCTCCGGTGCACCCCTCTTGTTTTCGTTCCGTGAGCGGGTATTGAACATTCTCGGAATGGACCGAGGCTTGTCAAGTGGCCTTGGTATACCACCGGTAGGCCACCGGTCAAGTTTCGTTCCATTTGGAGGTCGTTTGGTACTCCAACGGTTAACCGGGTAACCGCAGATGCCTTCTGTGTGTTGCAGCAAAACCCCCTCTCTAAACAGCACAAAACCCACCTAACTCTCTTCCATGCTCTAGGTCGTTCGATCACGATCGTGTGGGCGAAAACCGCACCTCATTTGGACTCTCCTAGCTCCCTCTAGCTATATATTTGCATCCCCTCCCGAAAACATTCGCAGTCCAAACCCTAGTCTCGCTTCTCCGCGCCGCCGGACGTGTCCGCCCGGGGCCGGACACATCGGCGTCGCCGCCCCCAGCCACTCCGGAGCTGCCACGTG